>NC_056737.1:167499907-167664907 GCF_019279795.1 Protopterus annectens
ATATTCCAAAAAATCATATGACTTTGCTACATAGCTTGTTAGCATCATAATATTAAAACAATTAAAACACTGTGCAATATTCCTGAACATTATAAACTTCATTAAATACACCCTTAATGTTTCTTAAAGTTTGATATTATAACGCTTATACCATTAAAAAGAAATTATGTTTATATGCTCATTTAAATAAACCAAGCATTTTGTCTGACATTAAACATATTTGCCATTCAATTTCTTTGCACTCTAAATGAGTGTTATAATCCCTGTAAAAGTGTCACTATGTGTGTGAAGAAAATGAAAACCCTGTCATCTGTGTTAGCATGTCTGGCAGGAGATTTGTGTATATTCTCAGATTAACTTGCATCATATGCCAGCATGTCTAATTGTGAACATTTAAATAGGTTCATAGGTTCATACTAGGCTATCTGCCCTAGGGCATTTATAAGCCTAGCCAGAATGTGTTTGGCTTTCGCCACCCATTTTAAATTAATTTTGCTATGCCCTTTTTTGAGGTTAGTATACTCCCATCCACTCATCAAGATTCCTCTTGAAGAGAGTCAATGAGGGACTCTGCCTAACCTGGACTGGGATTTTATTCCAGAGTGAAGGGAGCCTCTGGGTTATGAATCTGTCCCTCCAGCATGTCCTATTTATTTCAGTGCTGAGGTTCTAGTCTCTCGAGCGTGTAGCTCGATGGGATTTGGATTTTCTGAGGTGCAGCATGTCCATTAATTCTGGGTTGGACATGGCTTTATACGTCAGGCACAGATCGCCTCTGAACAGGCGGTATGCCACTGAGTAGAGCAGGAGTTTCTTTAACCGGGCAGCATATGGCATCTGTTTGAGCCCTTTGATCCTCTTGGTGAGGTACTTTTGGGGTCTTTCCAGTTGCTGCAGGTGTCTGGTAAGGTACATCCCAAAAGGGGCATTGTACTCAATTATGGGCCTGATGAGGGATGAGTAAACAGGCACGATAACCTCCCCTGATCTAGATGTGAATCCCTTCATGATTAGGTGGGCTATATAAAATGTTTTTCTAACCACTTTGGCCACGTGGTTGTCAAATCAGAGATTGCTATCAACTTGGGTCCCCAGGTCCCTAATTACTTCTTTGGTACTTAATGGATTACCACCTATGTGGTAATTTGTGGGCACTTTGTTTTTGCCAAAGGGGATGACTATACACTTGTTGGCATTTAGCTTGAGGCCATGGCTCTGGCACCAGTTGTCTGTTCCTATGAGGCCCTTTTGGAGGATGCTTGTGTCAGCTGGAGAGTCGATTATGGCGCCCAGTTTGCAGTCATCTGCGAACTTGGTCAGCCACAGTCCTTCCATGTTGGCCTGTACCTCCGAGAAATATATACTGAACAAGAGAGGTCCCAGGACTAAGCCTTGTGGGATGCCACTTGTAACTGGTTTGGAGTTTGACATGGCTCCAGCAATTCTAACCATGTGGGTTCTGTCCTTGAGCCAGTTTGCAACCCATCTAGTGACATAGGGGTTTATATTTAAGCTGGTGAGCTTATCTATAATGCCCGAGTGGGGTATTGTATCGAAGGCTTTTGCAAGGTCCAGGTAGGCTGTGTGGACCACCTTCCCCTCATCAATGGCCTTGGTGACTGTTTCAAAGAAATTAACCAGGTTTAAGAGGCAGGATCTGCCCCTAACAAAGCCGAACTGGGTAGGATCCAGTGTCTGTAGGTCCCCAATATCTTTATTTATGAGGTCCATGATGATCCTTTCCATAGCTTTGCAGACCAAGCTAGTCAGGCTTATGGGGCGATAGTTTCCAGGATCCGTTGAGGCACCACCTTTGTGGAGAGGGACCACA
The DNA here is from genome assembly GCF_019279795.1 of Protopterus annectens. Classification (NCBI taxonomy): domain Eukaryota; kingdom Metazoa; phylum Chordata; order Ceratodontiformes; family Protopteridae; genus Protopterus; species Protopterus annectens. The sequence goes on from NC_056737.1 coordinate 167,501,739, forward strand.
GTTGCTGTACGCCACTCTTTGGGTATATATCCTGTAGTAAGGCTGAGATTGAACAGTAGTTTTATGTTTGGATTTAGCTCTTCTTGGAGTTCATGTAGGATGCAGCTCGGGACACCGTCTGGTCCCATTGATGCTGTGTTTTTTACTTTGGAGAGGGCAGCTCTTACCTGAGCATCTGAGATGTCAGGGGGGTAGCACTCTGCTGGGATAGATATTTGCCCTTTTGGTGGGGAGGGGTGGAGAAGTTTGCCCTGAACCTGTCAGCTAGGATGTTGGCAATGTCTGTGGGTTAGGTGTATTTTTTGTCATTTTGGACTAATTCTGAGCATATTTGGGAATTACCACCCAGGTTCCTAATGATTATCCTTAGTGTCCTGTGCAATTTTTCTCTCGAAGCTGGCCTTAGACGATTTTATGAGTGCCCGTAGTTTTTTGCTAATACTGATCAGAGATGCCTTCCCTTTTTGGAATTTTGCTCTATCATTTAGTAGCTTCCTCCTTCTATTGTATAGTTTGTTTATGGCTGGGGTCCACCAGACAGGACGTCTGCCTTTGGAGGATTGGGTCTTGGTTTTATTTGGGATTGCATGATCCATGCATTCCTGAAGGTGTTCATAGAATGCGTTTATAAAGGATTCTGCGGTCTGGGCCGTATTTTCCACAGGCCCGGGGGCTTTGAAGGATATGTTTTTAAAATGTTGAGTATCCCCCTGTTTAAACAGAATGTTTAAAAAATCTGTCATTGTTCTGATATATTTCTTATTGCACATGTTTGTAAGGGAAATTCTAAAGTACTGTGGAGAATCAGCTGAACAGTTGGTGGTGTCATTAGAATGTTCCTAGTTGCTGGGTGATTATTTGAACAGCTGATTGACAGGAGAAAGAACGTCTTCAAACAGCTGACTGTTATTTTTAAAAGAAGACAGTTGAGACTGTTAATCTGTGCAGTTAGTCAAGTGCTGAGTAGTTTGTAAAGAGTCACAGTCAGTTACAGTGTTGTGCAGTGATACCCGAAGAAAAGAGAACTCAGCAAAAAAATGTAAGCCTGCCTTTGCCTAGCTGTTATGTGTTAGATTAGATCAAGTAAAGTATTCTCTAGTTAGATTAGGAAAGCTTAGTTATTAAGATAGAGTTTTTTCTAAAATGATGGACTTCTGCCCTAAAGCTTAATTTTACATTTCTAGTGATTGAATTCTGATGTTTATTGAAAGTTATTGATTTACATTCTTGTAATTATTTTACTTATTATTAAATGTTTTCCATTACTTTGCATTGTGGCTGGAAATCAGTCTTTCTTTAGAGATTGATGAGTGCTTATACCTGTTTGCTACTTTCCAGGTCGCCTCAAAGGCCTGGCCACTTCTGGTCATAGCTATCATTTACATTAAGATTTAATTTTCATAACCGGCTACCCCTTTAGATGACCATGAAGACACTCTGATTGGTGGCAGCATTACCATATTATTTTGGGGAAGAGACACACCTGGAAATCTGTGTCAGGCTTTCTCAGAAGTGTTTGGATGTGTGAGATTTAAATTTACTTTGAGTGTGAGTGCATCAGAGGTCTTAAACGTGGACACATTGCTCTGAAGTGTGTAATAAGGAGTTATATTATTGGTGGACAGAAGTATATAGTCCAGTCCCAGGACAATACAGTGTGTTTCTGTTGTATTCTTAGGGGAATATTGTGAAATATTACTCCTGTTTAAGTGACAGTCTCATACTGGAGTCAATAGTGAGGACTGAAGCTCCTTAGTTACTGACTCAAGATAGTAAAGGACGTTGCATTTAATTGTTGGCAGTCTGGTGGGGTTTAGCCATACATCACAAGGTACACTGTCACACATCTTTCTGGACAGAATTCCTAAACCTCCACCCAAACAGGCAATCCCAAAACTGGCTAACTGAATATAACATTTCATCTGGGTAGGGCAAAAAAGATAGTCAGCTGAAAGAAAGTGCCATTAGCAAAGGTAAAATGAGGTTTATGTGCCCCTGATATTAAACAACATCCCAAAGTTAATTAATTAGCTTGGTATGCCAAATTACAGTTTGAAAACAATTTTTGCCAAGTAGAAGGGAATTTTGTGGGATTGATACCCATGGATATGTGACAAGGATTTATTAAATGGCTTTTTTTGTGGGGGGGCTCAAATAGCTCTGGAATTTTTAGAGTTATTGACTTCATTTTGAGAGCTGTCAGTGAGTAGCTAAGTAGACTGTTTTTGAAACCTGAACTCAGAAATTGAAGGTACAAAATTCTCCTAGTATGGCTGATGGTGTGAGACAACCAGGATAAAAAAGGTCTGGCAATAGGAACAGCAAAAAACAAAATCAAAATATTGGTTGCAGCTCATAAGATGATGGTAAAAGATGCAAAGTTGCACAAAACAAATATGAGCTGACAGATAACCTGTACTTGCTGTATCAAAGGCAAGCAAGGGATGGGAAAATTGAGCTGAAAATACAATGAATCTACAAAACCCAACTAGTAACCAAAAAACAAAGACTACCACTGCTTCACCAAGAATTCATTGACTTAGTGCTTTCATCCCTTTACATTTCTACATACTTCATCAAAATCAATAAACAAACCCACTAACATTTCTTCTTATACACTAAATCAACCAATTATAAAAGAAGCCTAATTCACTTAAGAAGTAATAAATTAAGTTAAAATGTGCTGCGTTTTTCAAATTTCCATATAAAAATACTATAAAACATGGTAAAGTGTGCTTGCAGAAAAGCTTAGTAACACATTTAATCACTTAATAAATATAATAATAATTTAAAGAAATTGCTCCCTTCTACTTATACTGCCAAAAACAATTATGAACCATAACATTCTGTAATATGAAATATATAATATAAATAATAGAAAACTGTAAAACATCAAATCATTTCTTACTTGTTGTGATATTTTCATTAACCAATATTTTTCTTCATATTGCTGTGTACACTAGAAATAGAAATAAAATAATTTAAACCTGGTTTTGTAATGGCATTAAGCTTTAATGTTATATTAATTCATTATATTCTAATGCATTTTTGTTAATATGATTCCCATTAACTTTATCAATAATTAAAAATGAACTTTTTAAGTTCAGTGCAAACTAGGGAGTTATCTATAAAAAACATTACTTAGCTTGACCAATTTGATGTCATAAGTGTTTTCATAGTTTCTATGACATAGCCTTCTGTCCATTTTGCCAATATAATATGCTGTACATGATATACAAGTAGCTAGACAGACTACTCCAAAATTGTCACAACTGTAGGAACCGAGACAGACTATACTTCTCTCAAAAATTTCAGTAGTAACATTAGAACAATCATTAAGGAATTTACATTACTTGCATTTCCCACATTTAGACATATCCCCCGGATTCACGAATCCTCTGTGTAAGACTTAATAAGTCTTACTCAGAGGCTGCAGTTGAATGGTATGATGTCAACGTGCCATGAATATGCATGAGGGCATGCTGACTCAACCGTAAGTCGTACACGGACCGTGTAAGAATGCAGGGGGCGTGTCCGACTGCCGAGCAGTCTAAATGTCCACACCCCTGCAAGTATTTGAAAAGTAAAAGCAAATGTACAAGAACAAGTCCGTTCAAATGTCTCTGCACCCAACACCACACTCCCTGATATTGTAAACCCCCATCACAGTTATAAAAAGCAAAACATTAAATTTATTTTTTTAAATTCCCAAAATAGCTGCCCGTATTTGCACATGTGTGCACGGGTGTGCCCATTGCTTAGCTAGAGTTAGCAATTCTGACATGGAAGAGCATAAAAAAGAATGTTTATGCAAATCACACCCAATAACAATAGCGTAATGGTAAAGCGTTCGTACAAAGAAGAGGCATTCATGGTTCAAATCCCACCACTCCCCTTCGTATTTACTTTTAAATCAGTATATGAAATAATTCCAGACAAATATGTTTAAACAGTACTAAAATGCAGTGAAATGGCCAATGTATCAGTGAACAAAATAAATATTTTAAATGATCCTGATATATAATTGCCTGCAGTTAAGCAGCGCTTCACCCAGCACAATAGAGTTGCCCATAGTTTAATAACACTTAATCCAGCGCAATAGATGTACCCATAACAAAATAGCGCTTTAACCAGCGCAATGTGTTTGCACAGGCATGTGCGCCACACCAACCAGGGCACCATAGGGCACCGAGGAGCAATGTAGAACAAAGTTGCTTAAATGCAGCCACACCCCCTAGCCTGTCTGGACAGTATGAAAATAAAATGAATGACAAGGTTCAAACCCAAGACACTGTGCATCAGAAGTAAAGTACAGAACCACTAAGCCATGACAACTTAGGGGAAGCAGCCACTGTTAACACACATATACTTACTAATGGTAGTTTAACTATTACTAAGCAGGTCTGCAGTCAACCGAGAATTTGAAAAAATGGCCAATCACAAAAAAGTGCGGGAAATGTGGCATATTTAAGCCCCATAGGCGAGAATACATGCCATAACTGATTGTAGCTCACATCTGCAGTTAGAATGGCTGGTGTCGAAGAGGGAACACGCTTCTGAGCGCAACGTTGGGACATCGAGAAGTCGAAATACATGGTTTGGCTCCTTGTCCACCATCATGAGTCAAGACTCCTGCAGAGCCAGTTCCAAGGGACGGAGTACAAGGCAGAGGCTTGGAGCCGGTTAGCTCATGACCTCACCAGTGCCACAGGCATTCCTCGGACTGGTGAGCAGGTCCGTCACCACCATGCAGATCTAAAGAGATGGAAGCAGGACCACCTGAACCAATGGATAAAGGAGGCCCGTGGGATGCAGGATGCCCCACAACTGAGTATGTAGCCATGGAATGCAATATGTAAGAATTGATAATTGATTATGTATAACGGATAGGTATGTCTCAATATCCACTCATTTACTTTACAGCTGCAGGTGACCATGCTGCGAATCAGCAAGCCTATGCTGATAGGCTGCTAAGACTGTGCCACCAGGCAGGTTAGTGATTATTCTGCATGTATTGTTATATAAAATATGGGAGAGAGCATGAAAGAAAGTGTTGTAGTCCAATAATACAGCCATAAAATTGCCTGAATAAGTCCTCTGCATATACTGTCAGATAAAAACATCAGAGAGACAGAAAAAGAGTGTAGTAACCCATTAAGAAAGGTAACATATGTCTGGAATAATATCTCTGCAGGCACTGTCATACAAAATAAGTGAGTGAGCCTGAAAAAAGAGTGTTCTAACCTATTAATAAAGGTATAATATGTGTTGAACATGTCTGCCATATGCACCGTTAAAACAAATAAAGGAGTGAGCTTGTGGAAAAGTGTGTAATGTCATTAATAAAGGTCTAAAACTCGGAGTCTGTCTATGTCACAGAGTTTTAAATATTGTTGTACCCTTGCATTATACAAATAGTACTGTTTGAAAAAGTGCTGGCAACCCAGAGTTGTGCAGTCCCATATAAAGTGGGTGATGGAAGTGCTAGTAGCTGTGAAGCATATATACAGTCCGCAACAGTCAGTTACTGGCTGGCATGCATAAGTAAATCTGGCACATTTGTAGCATGTTATTTTTTTCCCCAGAAATGTGAGTGTGTGTCAAGAAATGCAGGGTTCTGTACAAATCGAAATGAAAATGTCATGTGAAAACATCCCAGATATGTAGATAAAGAAATAGAAATGCAATCAAGGAATGTTATATTGAACTAGCCAAACCCATTACACAACCTAATGTATGGTGGCAAGTGTGATAATACATGTAGGGGATATACACCTGCAGTCACCAGGAATGTAGTGCAGACATTATAAGATGTTATCCAAGGTTTTTTTCTACACCCTACTGTATGTGCATAAACCATGCAATTCCGCACCTCAATGGGTATGTGTAATCTTAAATATTTGTTGGGACATATGTCCTATTGTTCTATAAATATTTGCATTCACGTTGATGCATGTGCCCTGTTTAAACACCACAATCATGGTGGCCTGTTGCTACCAAACATCCCTGCATGCTGTTGGAATATCCACTGTGGTTCAATATATGCATGTGTTATGCTTGCTGTTCAACTGATGGAACCTTGGTGTGTTGGGTTAATGGGAATATTACTGCATGCTGTTACAACTAATCTGGAATCCTGTTGTTTATGTTGTAATTAAACAAACCTAATCACAGAACGTATGGGAAGGCCGGCCCCAGCAGACCCACCTGTCCCTCCTCAGCTGGCGAGTGCACCTGGCACCAGCAGGTCCAGTGCCCAGCCCGGGCTCCCCTCCTCCATTGGTTCTGTGCCACCTTTGGGTGGAAGCACTGCAGGGGATGGGGCTCATCCCCCTATGCAAGCATGGGCGGAGAAGGGACACCTGTCACCCTTTGAAGGGTCCGGGTTGTGGTGCGTAGGGAGATCCAGTGTTCAGCCGCTGATCCCCTACGCCAGCTTAAGGCGATAGTGGCGTGTCTCACGGGTGAGCCTGCCCATCCTACGCAGCCCCCAGCACAGCCACCCTCAGCGCTGTAAAGGTGCAGTGGTGACTGCCCATGGGTGGGGATCTCACTTCCACTGCTACCATCTGTGGGCTCATGGGCTTGTGATTTCCAAAGACCCGACCCCGTCAATTGTGTTCACCCACCCCATGTGTCATACACAGCCCCTGTATGCATCTTGTCTGTCTTGTCTGTTTACCTCCCCAACCTACATCCCCGGACATACCTAGTTCCTCTACCTCACTTCCCACTCTCACCTGAAAAAAACAAAAAAACAAAAAGGGCAATCTGTACCCACAAAATAAATATGCCCCATACATAGCTGCCCATTTTGCACACATGTCCATTGGACATGTAAACTGATAATTATAATTGGCAGTACAGCATACTTTGTTGTCCTCACCCCTCTCCCAGGGGTGGAAGGTTTCAAATATCACTCCAAATTTATTGCATATGCACAGCTGTTGCTGGTAAAGAAATGGGCAGCTATGGACCTTCCCTACACCCGTCCTGCACATCCCGAGCTTGTTTACCTACTGTCTGTCCCTCTTTGTGCCCCCTTTTTCACTACTTTCCTGTCTCTCCATTTTCTTTTCTTTCAAAGAAATTAGCATGGGATTAGCGGGAATAAGCACTTTTAAGCAGTAGTAAGTGGGTTTAAGCGAGTGTGCGTATGTGTGCGCTTAGCTAAGCATCACGCAAACCTGTGCAAACCCGCTTACAACTGCTTAAAAGTGCCTTAGTCACTCTATGGCAGGGCCTTTGTTCTGCTGAGCAGCAAAAGAAAAAATCTCTGCCAGTCTCAAACCCCAGACCATTGACACAATAGACTGCATGAATTACCACTAAGCCACAGCAGATATACAAATAACTTGGTTCTGAAATAAATATATCATGCATTACAATGAGGGAATGTAAATGGAAATTAGGAATGGTATAACACAAATCCTGTTCTGTGGGTCTTTACCAGCAGTTGTTGTGGAATTGCATGACATGACTGTGAAAGGAGAACCAGCCATCCTAGCAGGGAATAATGTTACAGTAGCACCTTACAAACACCACACAGTATCAGACCACGATAAATACTGGCAAAGTTGAATAGGGCAGAGGCCAGACTCCCCAACTGTGACTGCTTTACAGGGATGTCCCTGATTTGTAAACCAATGTTAGCTGTGCCCCACTGAATCACTCTGAAAAATACTAAATGTAGGCAGACAAGTGTGGAATCACACGTAGTGAATAATGTCAATAGGTGAGTCGACACTGCTTGCACGTCAGAAAAGGTGTACTTATACATATGCTCTGATTCCCAAGAAAGTCTCAACTGCAATATGTCAGTAATATATTGCAGGTGTATCTCACTTATATGTACCTTTCACTGAGGCCGTTTCTGTATATACCTGAGAGTATCTGAGGCCTGGCAGAGGCAGAAACACACAGGTATATCAGCATTACTGCTGTTAAAAACCCTGCAAATAGCTTTGGAAGGAGTTCCACAAGCATGCCCTTATGTAGGAGTACAACACAGAAATATCACAGGATGTAGCCATGTACTGCTAGCAAACAACTGTGACAATGCCAACGTGCCACTGCTGAAAAGACTGGTGTGGTGCACAGACAAAGTATAATAGGCTAACCTCTAGCTACCATCTGTATATGTCCACAGATGTGAGCTACACAGACAGACTACTTGCCCTGATAGACTAACAGGTACACAGCAACCCTGTATGTTCAGTAAGATAAACCTCACATGATAATAAAAAATGCTCTTTGCAGTTCTGCATCCCTACCCAAAGGTACAACACACCTGTGTATTCAAGCAAAAACCAGGGTGTAGGTAGTCATACTCAGTACTGAACTATGTCCAGTTGTGTTGAGCAGCCTGTGCTAATGTCAACACAAACAAACCACAAACTGTTCAGAAGTGAGTAATGTAATAATTGCAGTATAGCAATTCACAAACACTGCATGTGCCACAGGAACACAGTGCAATAACCACATTTGTATGGCAGTTAATTGTGTAAGTCAGAAATAAAGTACATACTCCCATGTATCCTGTGTTAGCATTTGGAGGGGTGAGTACATGTCTACACTGAGAAGTGTGTACTGGAAGCAGCAGCAATCAGGTTTGAGTACAACATGCATATAACTGGCTACAACCCTAGCTTCAGATAAGAGACATATACCAACCTTCTGACTGACACAATGGTGTCCAGAGCAAACAAGTATGGGCCCCACCTTGGAAAGCTGAAAGGGCTATGCCTAACTAACCTAGCATTTTATAGCAGTGGGCTGCAATCACAGTGAGTAATGCAATCACCACACAGCAGGCTGCATGCAATTACTGAATGGTGGGCAGCAATTGGTGCAGAGGCTGTCACATGCACAAGTGCAGATACCTAGAAAAGCAGGCTGTACCTGCAGTCCACACATGCAATTCTATCATTGCAGGTGCTGGGAGATAGAGAGTGAGAGAGAGAGAGACACAGACACAGACACAGACAGAGACAGAGAAACAACAGAGAGAGAAACTGAGACATAAACCGAAATAGAGGGAGAAAACCCAAAACAAACAACCAAAAAAAATAAAAAAATAAAAATAAAAACCTACAAAACCATAACACATGGAGCAGGGAAATACAAAGGTAGGTATGTAACTCACATGTATGTGTTGGCATGTAGTAGATGTTCCTGAAGAGTACTCTACACACTGCAAATCATCCATGTGTTCATAGGTTCATAGGTTCATAGGTTCGTACTAGGCTATCTGCCCTAGGGCATTTATAAGCCTAGCCAGAGTGTATGTGGCTTACACCACCTCTTAGGATGAGAATACTACGCCCTTTTAGGGTTTAGTTCACTATGCCTCTGTCTAGTATTGACACAGAGATGACCCCTGGGGTAAACCTATGATCTCCCATCCACTCGTCGAGATTTCTCTTGAATAGAGTCAGTGAGGTGCTCTGCCTGACATGGACTGGGATTCTGTTCCAGAGTGTAGGGAGACTCTGGGTTATGAATCTGTCCCTCCAGCACATTCTATTTATTTCTGTGTTGAGGTTTAAGTCACTTGTCCTCGTGGCTCTGATGGATTTGGATTTTCTGAGGTGGAGCATGTCCATTAATTCAGGATTGGACATGGCCTTGTACGTCAGGCACAGATCACCTCTGAGTAGGCGGTATGCGACTGAATAGAGCTGGAGTTTTTTCAGTCGGGCAGCATATGACATATGTTTAAGACCCTTTATCCTCTTGGTGAGGAACTTTTGGGGTCTTTCCAACTGCTGCAGGTGTCGGGTGAGATACATCCCAAATGGGGCATTGTACTCAATCATTGGCCTGATAAGAGAAGAGTACAGGGCACAATGACCTCTCTTGATCTAGATGTGAAACCCTTCATGATAAGGTGGGCAATATAGAAGGTCTTCCTAACCACTTTGGCAATGTGAGTGTCAAATGAGAGGTTACTGTCAACCTGGGTCCCTAGGTCCCTGATTACCTCTTCCGTTTAATGGATTACCACCTATGTGGTAATTTGTCGGTACCTTGTTTTTCCCAAAGGGTATGACTATACATTTTTGGCGTTCAGCTTAAGGCCATGGCTCTGGCACCAATTATCCATTTCTATGAGGCCTCTCTGAAGGATGTTTGTGTCCGCTGGAGTATCAATTATGGCCCAGTTTGCAGTCATCTGCGAACTTTGTCAGCCACAATACTCCTATGTTTGCCTGTACCTCGGAAAAATAAATGCCGAACAAGAGGGGTCCCAGGACTGAGCCCTGTGGGACACCGCTTGTGACTGGCTTAGAGTCTGACATAGCTCCAGCAACTCTGACCCTGTGGGTTCTGTCCTTGAGCCAGTTTGCAACCCATCTTGTGACATATGGGTTTACATTTAAGCTGGTGAGTTTGTCTATGATGCCCAAGTGGGGTATTGTGTCAAAGGCTTTTGCAAGGTCAAGGTAGGCTGTGTGAACTGCCTTACCCTCATCAATGGCCTTAGTGACTGTTTCAAAAAGTCAACCAAGTTCAAAGGCAGGATCTGCCCTTGACAAAGCCAAATTGGGTAGGATCCAATGTCTGTAAGTCCCCAATGTCTTTGTTTATGAGTTCCATAATGATCCTCTCCATAGCTTTGCAGACCAGGCTCGTCAAGCTTATGAGGCGGTAATTTCCAGGGTCCGTAGAAGCACCGCCTTTGTGAAGTGGGACCACTGTTGCCGTCGCCACTCTTTGGAGTGCATATCCTGTGGTAAGGCTAAGATTAAACAGCAGCCTTATGTGTGGGTTTAGTTCCTCTTGGAGTTCATGTAGCACACAGCCCGGGACACCATCCGGTCCCATTAATGCTGTGTTTTTAGCTTTAGAGAGGGCGGCTCTCACCTGGGCATCTGAGATGTTAGGGAGGCTACACTCTGCTGGGATAGTTATTTCTCCTTTTGGGGGGGGGGTGAGAAATTTGCACTGAACCTGTCTGCCAGAATGTTGGCAATGTCAGTGGGTTCAGTGTATTTTGTGTCATTTTGGACTAACTCTGAGCATATCTGGGAGTTTCCACCCAGGTTTCTAACATAGCTAAAGAAGGCCTTGTGATTGTCTTTTGTGTCATTTGCGATTTTTCTCTCAAAGTTGGCCTTGGATGATTTTATGAGTGATCGTAGTTTTTTGCTAGTACTGATCAGAGATGCCTTCCCTTTTAGGGATTTTGCTCTGTCGTGTAGTAGCTTCCTCCTTCTGTTGTAAAGTTTGTTTATGGCTGGGGTCCACCAGACCGGTCGCCTGCCTTTGGGGAAATGAGTCTTGGTTTTATTTGGGATTGCATGATCCATGCATTCTTGAAGGTGCCCATAGAAGGCATTTGCAAAGGATTCAGCAGTGTGGGTTGTGGTTTCCACTGGCCCAGGGGCCTTGAAAGATACCACTTCAGTCTTAAGAAGTGTGAAGTTTACTTTTGAGAAGTTCTTCACTGTGGTCTTTTGTGCAGGGGGTGGGGGGGGGATGTGGATTTCCAGTGAGATTAATTTATGGTCTGATCTTACCAAAGAGGGATGTACTTCCGGTGTGGAGCATTTTGTCCCCATGTTTGTGATGATCAGGTCTAGTATATTGTCTCCTCTTGTGGGAATGGTGACTAGTTGTTCCATTGCATTTGAGTTTATGAATTCTAAGAACCTTTGGGCTAGGGTATTGGGGCTTGAGTAATGTTCCCAGTCTATGTTTGGGTAGTTGAAGTCTCCCAAAATGATGGTATTTGGAGAGACATTCATACTCTCCAGAGTATTCAGGAAGGCTGTGTGGAGTTCCTGTGTTTGAGAGGGTGGTCTGTAGCACGCTATAAACTGTAAGGCAGTTTTGCCTATGGTTAGTTGCACCTGGATAGTCTCCGATGCTTCGTGCGTTGCCACTAACCTGGAGGTGTGGGTTTCTTTGATGAAAATGGATACTCCCCCTCCTTTTGTGGTTCTGTCCAAGTTTTGGGGCCGAAAAGCATGATATGAGGTAAAACCTGATAGTGCTGGGGTGCTCTCAGGAGCCTTGAACCAGGTTTCAGTCACTGCACAGACATCGATGTTCTCCATACTGAGGAGGGCTTCGAGGGCATGCATCTTGAGGTTTAGACTTCTGGCATTGAGCAGCATTACCCTTAGTTTTTTCCACTTGTGTTTTCTAGGGAGGTAGGTTTGTCATTTGAGCCTTGCCTAAAAAGGCACTATGGGGTGGCAAGAGCCTTGGCCAATATCCGGAAGCCCAGGGGTGACAGGTGCAAACCATCCCTTGCGAAGCAGTGTGGCTTGTCAAGCATGTCATCCCAAGCAGACAGACACTGGATCCCCTTAGAATGACACCAGTAATTAAGCCAATTGTTAAAACTGATAATTTTGTCTTTGTACTGTGGCATCATTCTTGGTGAGGGTAAGATGCTGCTCAGGGTCAGGGTCATACCGGCCTGGGCTACATAATCAGAGAGCTCCTCTATGTCTCTTTTCATGTAGTCCAGGAGGTGCCTCAGGTCGTTCACACCGCCATGTACAATGACTGAGTCATATTTGTACTTGCTGTGGTGTAACCTGAGTGCTTGTGTTATGTGGCGGATTCTAGCTCCCGACAGGCAGCTTACTGTGACCCTCTCCTTGTTCAGTCTGGTGAGCGGGACGTCAGTGTGCCTGACTATGGAGTCACCTATTACAAGTGTGTCTGGCATGTTGTTTGGTCTTAAGGGCTGTGACTGTTTAGCACACTGACTTTGTGAACTATGTGTTGCATTTGCTATGTCTTGAGGTGGTGGTTGCTTGGGTGTCTGCTTTGGAGGCCTCTGTTGTTTTGGTAGATTTTAATCAGCCTCAGTATGTTTTGTGTGTTTATGTGTTTGGTTTGCAGTTGTGATAGTTCTATGTGAGACTGGGTTTGTGGTGTGCGTGGTTACCTTCTCCTCCTGACTGGTCTTGCCAGTACTGAATTGAGAGAGCTCAGCCTCCAATTTGGCTATACAGTTGCATCTCTCGCATATATTTGCATTTGTTGGGAGGAGGAGAGGGTTGTCCGTGTACATGAGGCAATTGTAACATTGCCTCAAGATTCCCAGATTCACCAGCTGAACAAGAGAGGACGCCAGCAACTGACCCTTCGACATGCTAGAAATAGTGAAAAAGATTGCTGTGTAACTGAGTCAGAAAGGACCTATAGGGAAATGGGTACTCAACAGAATTTAGATGAATGAAGTACTTTTCATTTGTTTAAGAGTGCTTTACCTGTATACAAAATGCTTTAGGAGCAAGTGCTGAGCTTTTCAGATAGAGTATAGGCTGTTTAGATTGCAAGTAGAACAGTTCTAAGGGAAAAATTAAAGAGCAGACTTGGCGGAGCCAGAAAAAGTTTAATCTTGTTTAACCAAGTTTAACCTTGTTTAACCATGCGCACGACCACGCAAAGCCGTGCAAAGGCGGATTTTAAGCAGTGAACTACAAAAGAGCTAGGAATGGTCCCAAACAACCAATTACTAACAGCTTCTTGTGCTGAGGTCACTTCCCCCAAGGATAGGTAGGCTGCTCAAGGCTCCCCACTCCCACTGGTGAGCAAAGAAACTTCCTTTTATCCAAGTAAGGTAATGGACAACACAGGAACTACACCACAGCCCAGAATACAGCAATGCCTGTATACTGGTCTAAACTAGTCAAGAAAGGCGGGAAAACAAGGATTTTTTTTTGTTTTTTTGTTTTTTTTTGCAGAAATGTGTGGCAGCAGTACATATCTATCTGTATCTGCACATGTGCATAGGGCAGGGGACATACTGCAACTGTTAGTGAAGGGTGGACAGATATCTGTCATTGAAGGTTGATATGTGCATATATCTATGTAGGTCGTAGTGTGTGGCCTTGAAAACAGCATGCAGTGCTGATATCTGTCATGTGGTGGTTAAATGCTGTGGGACTGATTTGTCAGATCTGCTGTGTTACAGCCAGTGAGGCCTGCTAATGCTACATGGGCTGAGGACACCCACATGCATTCTGCACAACACTGTGCAATATAATCACATAACTGTACACCCCACAACTGTCGCATAAGTGATATCCCCACCACAAAAGGTGGACTGTAGATGTGCCTATATGTACATCCATGTGTACAGCAATGGATGTGTACATGTATGTGTATAGATATGCATATATAATATATATATATATATATATATATATATATATATATATAGAGAGAGAGAGAGAGAGAGACACTGGGTCATATGTACTGCAACAGGTGTGTGGTGACCAAGGCATGGACTGTAGACAAGTGTTGATACTGCAGTGCCATTCCTCCTTTCCAAAACACTGTACCCATTAACTACCACATAGGTAGAGATCTACCTAACAGTGAAGGTGTGATAAGGGAACATGGGACACAGGTGGACAGTAGCCTCCGCTTTGATGAAGACAGTGCCACACTACACCTGTAATCAGTCTGTGTGGTATGTGTCATGACAACAGGTGTGTCATCTATAGAAATATAGGGCAGTGTTCCCCTCTACTCATCACAATGCCCTGTGTGGTATGTACCTCAAATGACAACTACACCAGGTGAAAAGGCCACAGACATACCTCCCAAAGGGTAATACTGGCTTCAAACATATACCCTATGCAGACTGACTCACAAAACCACATCTACACTGTATTCCATACAGGTCACACAGAGGTGACCTCTGCCAGACATACAGAGGTTTGTTACACCCATAGCTGGGTGACAACCACCATGGCAACATATCACAATCCCTCTGGGATACATGCTCTAGGGCCCTAAACCTCATCAGCTCACTAAACAGCACATGCTGGAGGGATAGGTTCCCATCTCAGAGATATGCCATACACCGGAATAGACCACCTAGCAATAGCAAACAAGGCTCCTCATTAGCAGTTGTCATAAATACCCATGATGATTGTGTGGGAGATTGGTAATACACCCCAGGAAACACCTATGTGGTTCTGGTTGGCAGGGGCAAGTGAAATCAAAGTACATGTGTGTCAAAGGCCAGGGTAGCATATGGCTAGGCTGCCATAGGCCCTAGGGCCAACAACATATTACCTACCTATGACACTATGCACTCACACATGTACTCAATGCAATACCTGCTATGTGAGGTTGAATAAGTGTAACACTGAATGTGTGCAAGGTCTGTAAAGCTGTGATAGCTTAGTGTGAAGTTGTATCTGACATGGTAGTGTCTATCCTAGCTGTGAGGACAGCAAATGATGTGTAATGTACTGTTAGACAGACATAGTAGTACGGCATATGATGTGACATAGTTCCTTGTTGATGAATGTGGTGCCTCATTGTAGGCTAAAGCAATACATATATGCTTAGTGAATGATACTGCTGGTGAATCCAACTCCCATATGAACTGTAGTACTACCTGAAGCTGTAGAACTAAACAGCACAGTATGGTGTGTGTTCACATTGCTTGAAAACACTGTCATGTGTGTTTCCTGTAGCCTGCACAGAGGACAAAACTCAGGCATAAGGTTGAGTAGGTAGTGGCACACAGTACTGTATGGTACACAGGTAATGCTCATCTGTGTTGGCATACAGTGTTGTGTTGTATGTTTGTCTGATGTGTGTGTAATTATGCCTGTACAATGGCTGCAATCATATGTATGTTACAGGGTATACATGTGTATCCAGCAACATATATACTCTGTTACAGCAGTATGCCACCTATAGTAACAACTGTACACATCTGTTAGGCAGGGCTATGGCATCAATGACTAGGGTGGTTAACTGGTACTACTATACCTGTACTTTACATCCATTGCAATGGATGACATCTCTGTTCGTGCATTGGTGTGATATACACCCCTGTCTTGAGGTTGTGCAATGTGTCACAAACAGTGTGTCGGGTACTGTTGTATAATAGTGTGATATATAGAATGTGCCAGGCACTGTTAGTTAGTTGTGGCCTGAGAACCAATAAGTGGTATTGAATGTGTGTAACCTCTGACAGATGATAGGATGGTATATATGTCAGTAAAATGATATCTGTGGTTAAAGGTGTAAAGTGTGCAACAGGACTCGCTCACACATATTGTTCATATCTTTTTCAGCCAGGTGGCCCACCAACGCAACCCATTGTACACAGCGGATGAGGAAGAGATGATACTGCAAAGCCTATTGCAGCAGTACACGATGCTGTTCTCCAGAAGCAGCCAGCACCAGCAGGAGTGGACTGCACTGTGGCAGGAACTTGTTCGTCAGGTAAATGACATAGGCATGCATAACCGGACATATGAGCAGGTACACCATCACTGCAGTGATTTAATTAGACATGTCCGGCAGCGTGCGTCTGATATCCAAAGACAACAGCTTGCCACAGGTGGTGGGGTGGCCATTCATGCCCCCCTAACCAGAGTGGAGGAGCTGCTCCTAAGCGTGGTGGCTCCTGGACAACAGCAACATCAACCTGTGACGTGTCGCCATGGAGGCCGGAGCCACCCAGCATGTCTACCTGGAGCAAGCAGGTAACATGCCCTATCTGTAGACGACAGTTAACTGTATTGTTAGATTATGTCTACGTGAGATGTGTACTGTGTGTTTAGCAGTTCTGCTGCCTAGTGTTGTGCAATATTGATATTTCGAATAATATCTCTACACCCGTGACTGTTGACTGTTGTTATACTGCAGTTTAGCATACCCACTGTAGCAATGCCACAGTTGTGACCACTGACAAACTCTCTCATATTCTCATAGGTCCCTCTGGTGTGACAGCAGGGCAGCCAATCCATGCTGGTGAGTGTGTTATAACTGCAATGTTGGTAATGAAATATGCATGTCATAGGTGAGGTGTAGGCCATGTACACGTAACACACCTACGCATAATGCATGCCATGCATGTTTGCTGTAAGACGTTGCACAGCTCAGTAATGTCAGTAGCTGTCTCACTGACATGCAATACACAGAGCATAAGACACAGTTGTGGCAAACACATACTGCACATTGGATAGGCATAGATGCAACACCTGTACACAACATAACACGTTTATCATACGCAGTACACAAAGACATGCTACATATGGCGTAACCACACACCCGCTGTAAGGTCACACTTCAGTATCCCACATGTCATCCACACACACATGATGTACCTCAGGGGTAGAGGCCTATCATGGGGCTGTGCAACACTCTTCAACACATAACACAGTCATGTTAGGCAATGCTCCCTATTGGGCACCTCATACACCCATGTACAAAGTGGCTGTGTAATAATGAACATAGCCACAGCACTGCAGTTCAGGTGCAGCATGCTAGGCGGTGGTCTGTCACACAGTAGTAGTCGTGAGTGACCACAAGATGCATGATGATGATGATGATGGCACATGGTACTACACCCCATCCAGTTACAGTGACCACAGTACTACACATAGCGGTCTTTGCTTTGCACCTCACTGTTGTGTGTGTGTGCAAACATATGTACCTATACACAATATGCATAGCATGTTGTGTGTGTGCTTACATATGCCAGTATACACAATATGCACAGCTGTCGCCATCTGTACAAAGAGTCACATATATGTCCTGGAATGCTATTGGGTGTATAGGTTACATGACACACATTGGGTACGTGTGGTGTTTAATGTTGCAGTCGTGGAGCATGCCATGTCATGGCTGGCACAGACGTATCTGCATTATGTCCCACACTCACCATAACCACTGTACAATGGCCATGTCGAGCATTGGGATTCATTCATGTCTATATGCACCACTCATCCCATGTCTGTACATTGCATGCATTTGCTACACCTGTGCCCACTATTATTTGCTATGGACAAAGACATTGTAATCAGACATGGCAATCTATGTGTCACACAGATAACACATGCAGCCATGGTATGTATACCATTGAGTGATGGTGCACAGGACATTTCAGAGCAGATAATACTTGCACAGCAATGTAGTGTCCATGTACACATTGTGTTCCAGGGTGTCGACAATCACTGAACAACTACACACATGCATCAAAGCCATGTATAATGTCATTAAATAGGGCCGTCTACACTTACACTGCATGGTCTTGAGCAACACATATTGTGCATGCTGACACGTGTGAGGTGACTGTTTGCCTTGTGATACTGTCACCCACCTTCACCCACTACTGTGTATGTGTTGGATTGCTGGTGTGTGTGTGTGTGTGTGTGTGTGTGTGTGTGTGTGTGTGTGTGTGTGTGTGTGTGTGTGTGTGTATGTGCTGTGGTGAGCAGTGTATTTGTGTTCATGTGTGAATGTGTGCATGTGTGCATGTGTGCATGTGTGCATGTGTGCTAACATCATGTACAGATTGTGAAGTGTGTTTCCTGTCTTCTTTCCACAGGTGCTGAGTTAGGGGTGTCTGATTGCAGCAGGGAACCTGATGTCACTGTCACTAATAGTGGAGATGATGAGACATGGATTGTGGCACAGGAAGGTCTGACAGGGTCTGTCGTTGGTCCACCAATCAACAGTACACAGCGTTCAACCCCATCTATGCACACACTCATACTGCCAATACATCCCTCATCACCAATGGCCTTAGCTGGTGGACAGCATACAGTCGGCATTGACCAGGAGAGTGTGGTATCCATGGCACGTGCATCCCCTCACAGCAGCCATAGCCGTATTACTGGAACAGTACCACATAGGCGGATTTCCAGGGGTTCTCAGGGGTGCACCACTGGTCATATTGCCCCTGGCAGACGTGCCCCCAGAGGTATTACAACCTCCAGTATGTTCCAGGCTGTAATGCAGGCACAGGCACATATGGAACAGTACACCTGACAGGGACTAAGGGTGCAGAGGGCCCATTACACTGCTATCAATGACAGCATCCGTGACCTTGTCGGTACCATCCGGAATTACAATGAGGTCATTGATAGCCATTGGAGGGAGACATTAGATGTCCTCCACAATGTGTTAGCCATGAGCCAGGACCATGCGGGACGGATGGGAAGCCAACGTGGATGCATGCCAGCAACAGCATCAGCTGGCAGTCATCGGGGATGGACCACGGATCACAGCCCCTCCCGTAGTGGCAGTACCAGCCCCAGCAATGCTGGGGCTGGCCTGTCCATTGACCGTCCTACTAGACCACGTGCATGTGGCACTGGCCAGTCCCAACAGGGACATGGGTCCAGTCATCATACCTCTGCCTCTGATGATAGCACCCAGTCAGGGTTGGTACCCGATACTGCCCATAGCACCCCTGCCAGGCACAGGTACCATGTCCGTGGCCAGAGGCAGTGATCTGTATGGCCTAGCAGGTACAGTCTGTGGCTGTCCCACAACCGCCCATATATGGCATATATGGAGTTGTGTGCATGCATACACACATATTAACCAAACAACTAGGGCTCACACATACACACACACATTACATCAACATTGGCCCATGCTGTACTGTTGTCCCATACACACACACACACACACACACACACACACACACACACACACACACACACACACACACACACACACACAGACATGTTGATTGGATGGGTCAATGTCGGGCTCTGACAAACCAACAACACACCCTGTGCATATGATGACACCTGTGCCACCTCATGTCATCTGTAACATTGATGCAGGAATAGGCGAATATGGTTTGGATGCACAGGGTGACATTATAGCAGTGTAGCAATAGTAGCAAGTTGCCAACAGGAAAGTGTAATGATATCCTTGTAGGTATATCTGAGCAGGCATTATGCATCACAGCTCTGATAGTCATTGTAGCATAGTTTACACCAGTGTTAGGTCTGAGTATGTATTGTCCACCCATGTGCCACTTGGCTGAAGTGTACAGTGTTGCCAGCATGTGTTAGTGAGTGGACAGTACGTGTGTGATGTGTGCATTACAAATTAGCAGGTGTACATCTGTGAACATGGTGTGTGTGCACTGTCTGCATGTACGTGCATAGTGGACACGTGGGATGTGTGACATACCCTGTTGTACACATTGTTAACATCTCATGGTATCTTTCGATGGCCAGTATGCATTCTACTACAGATATATACTAACATGGGTACACATGTGTGTATGACATGGGTTGACACTATGCTGTGGGTGATACTGTTGATATCTGTCAATGATCTGCAGTCTGGTAGTATACACCACCTCAACAGCATGACTATAACCAATCATTAGATGATGTCTTGACAAATGACACATAGTTGTAGGGAACTCAGTAACAGTTGGATCCTTCCGGTACTATACTATAACAGTAAGCAGTGGTATTGACCGCCACATGTTCCTGGGACCACACCTGTGTGGCATATAGCCCTCTTAGGTACATGCAAACACACTAGGGATATGTCCATTCACATCTGGAAATGCATGCATTGGCCTACACTGCATTCCCTGGATGGGACGCATATCCTACACAAGGGTATCATACAGACAGATACCTGTTGTCCAATACATGCTGTATAGTAATAAGCCGACTACGGCATAGTCATCCACATTTACTAGACATACTATCCTGACAGTACCATATAGGTGGTAGCCCTCAACATGCATGTTGGGTACCAATGTGTACAGACAGACACATGTTATGTCATCTGTCCCTTGGTATCCACATATCCATAGGTATTGTGGGGTCCATCGGTGTTTCACATAACACATTAGGGGCCTGCATGCATATCCACAGGGCTGTTGTACACCTATAATGACTGTCCATTATTGCCAGTCATTGTTGTGCATGAACATGACTGACATATACCCCAGGCAATTACCCTCACTCACAGTACTCTATAGTACATATCATGGGTGTGTGTCGCACAGATGACCTTGGCCACGGATCACTACAGTGGCCAGGCTTGTCGCATACATACATATGTGACCTATGATCAGAGAAGCAGCGGCACAATCTGTCGAAGGAAACAAATGTATTCATGTAGTATGCAGGCTTCACACCTATGTACTGATTGAGGTCACATGTACACATATTTATTTGCCACGCAGATACCTGATGTGTGCATTGCACATACTGTTTTAATCATATGTCATACCGTAGTAAAAGCAAAACCTACACTGCATTGCCCACCTGTGGTACACACACACACACAGTCAGCATTTGCAGGATTCAAACCCCTACCTAACTATGTTATAATACTAGAGAGATATGCATTAACACGGCACACTATATGCTTTACTGGGGGGTTTCTTCTGATATATTTGTAGGATGCTGACATCATCAGACATTCCAAAGAGGGATGTACCTCTTTTAATGTGTTTTCCCAGTCTCCAAAAAGGCTACTCCTCTCAAAGGAAACCACACCCCCCCCACACTGTCAGCATTTGCAGGATTGAAACCCCTACCTAACTATGTTATGGTACTAGAGAGATACGCATTAACACAGTGTGCTCTATGCTTTACTGGATGGTTTCTGTTCTCCTGATATATTTGTAGGATGCTGACATCATCAGACATTCCAAAGAGGGATGTACCTCTTTTAATGTGTTTTCCCAGTCTCCAAATAGGCTACCCCTCTCAAAGAAATCACACACATACCCCCCCACACACTAATACATACTCTGTCAGCGTTTGCAGGATTCAAACCCCTACTTAACTATGTTATGATACTAGAGAGATACGCATTAATACAGCATGCTATATGCTTTACTGGGTGTTTTTTTTCTCCTGGTATATTAGTAGGATGCTGACATCATCAGACTGGACATGGTAATGTGTGTACACTTTCTTTTGTGCAATCCCAGGAATGATCCATGTGGGTCGGCAGGTATCAACAGCTTGAACAGGACCCTGTGAGTCTCACCTTGTGTGATCTATCTGTGGACACATTGATATCCCTTCATATGTCAACACATATCTATGCACAGATTGTTGGTTTTGTGGATACGACATGTGTCTGTGATGTTGATGAAGAGCTATTCAAAGTCTATGTGGGACATGTGCAGCTCTGTTCAGTGATGTATGTCCTGGGTGGCTACCTTGCAAATGGTGTAGCATGTTTGGGAACCATGATCTGCACATGAACATACCACAGTTGGTAGGGTTGTGTGTTTGTCAGCTTCCAGTAGCTCTGTTTATGACTTCAGCCATGATGCACTCCATGGCCTTGCAGATCAGACGTTATAGGCTTACTGGACTATACTTCCCATGGTATATTGTGCACCCACCCTTGTGGGGAGTGCCATATGTTGCTGTAACACATTCGACGGTTCCAGACCCTGTGGAGTGGGTGAGGCTCAACAAACTGTTCAGGTGCAGGGTCTGTTTGTTCTGTAGTGCATGCATGACACATATTGGGAAACAATGAAATCCACTTGCTGCCATGCTTTTGGCTTTGGGGGGAGTTGTTCAGCCATTCTACACGTGATATCTCCTGGTATGATGTCAGGGACTATTGTCAGTGGGAGGTGGGTATGTATATATGGGCCTGTCTGACAGGATGTCGGCATTGTCAGTAAGGTACAGTTGGCCCTGACTCAGGACATATATGAGTGTACATTACTATTTATGACATAGCTGAAGGACATGTCATGATTCTCAGTCTGGACTCCTTCTCAGCTATTCTTTACAAAACACCAACAAACCTGAGCACTAATCCCAGTTATACTCTTTTACACACTTAACATCCTACTGATCCTTTGTGATCAGGCTACAGTATATGTCATCATAATATACTGGCATGTCCAGGGGTTGGTTTTGTGTGTACTCTCCAGTCCAGCTAGTGAATATTGTGATTATGACACAATGTCACATCTGCCTCATGTACACAGACAACCCTCTCCTCCTCCCAACACACTCAGATATATGTGAGAGATGCAACAATATTGACATACAGGAGGCTGAGCTCTCTCGACCCATGACTGGCATAGTCTATCAGGTGGTGAAGGTGACCACACACACCACATAAGTCTCACATACACCGATAGCGACAGCAATCAAACTACATTATCACACATACATATACTCGGAGGCTCTACATACATTCTGCCTAAGCAGCAGAGACCTCCAAAGCAGATATAGAAACAACTGCTACCCCACTACAATACCCACATATCACATAATTCACAATGTCAGTGTGCCACACAGTCACTGCCCTTTGGGCTAAACAACACACCTGATACACTTGTAATAGGTGACACTTAATGTCAGACTCACTGACGTCCCACTCACCAGGCCAAAAAAGGAAATAGTCACTTTGAGCTGTCTCTCAGGTGCCAGGATCCACCACATAACACATGCACTCAGATCACTCCAAAGCAAGTCCAGGACTGGCTCCATCATTGTCCATGCTGGTGCGTACAACCTCAGATGTTCCTCCCTGGACCACATGACATGATACATAGAGGAACTCTCTGATCATGTAGCCCAGGCCAGTATGACCCTGACCTTGTCTAACATCTTACACTCACCAAGTATGATGTCTCAGTATACCAACAAACTGATCACGTTTAACAGTTGGCTAACATATTGGTGTTATTCAAAGGGGATACAGTGTCTGTCAGCCTGGGGTGACATGCTCGACATGTCATATAGCTTCCCTATGGACAGCTTGCACCTGTCATCCTTGGACTTTTGAATACTGGCTAAGGCACTTGCTGCCACCATACTGCCTTATTTAAGCGGGGCTCAAAAGACAGACCCACCTCCATAGACATTACAGAGTACATGACACTGAGGGTAATGCTGCTCAACACCAGACATATTACCCTCAAATTGCGCCCACTCAGGAATCTCCTCAGTATGGAGAATAGCAATATCTGTGCACTACCAGACACATGGTTCAGGCTCCCACATGCACACCAGCACTACCAGGTTATATTTCGTACCATGCTTTCTGACCACGTAATTCAGAATGGCCAACACAAATAGGGGGAATATACATATACATCACAGATACACATGCCTTCGAGTTGGTAGCACTGCACAAAGCATCACAGACCATACATATGCACCTAACATTGTGCAAATCTGCCTTTTGGTTTGTTGCCTGCTACAGACCATACTCACAAACTCAGCAACCACACTCGGCTTTCGAACACTGGACAATATGAAGGTCTCCCCAAACACCATTATATTGGGTGACGTCAAATACCCACACATTGACTGGGGATAGTACTCAGGCCCCAACACCCTCACCCAACAGTTGCTACTATTTGTAAACTCACATGCTATGGCACAACCGGTCACCACACCCACAAGAGGGGACAACATATTGGACATGATCATCACCAACATGGGGACTCTATGTTCCACACCTGCGATATACCCCTCATTGGTAAGGTCAGAACGTACTTTATCTCACTGGACATCCATATCCCATCCCCACACCCATCCTGGGTAATCTTGGTGAACTTCCCAAAAGCAAACGTCACACTTCCCCATACCACGGTGGTATCCTTCAGAGACCCTGGGTCAGTGGTAAGTATAGCTCAGACTGCTGAATCCTTTACATACACATTTTATGGGCACCTAGTGGACTGCATGGATCATGCTATCCAAAATAACACCTGGACTCATTCTTCCAATGGCAGGGGACCTGTCTGGTAGACCCCGGCCATTAATATGCTATACAACTAAAGGAGGAAGCTACTACATGATAGAGCACAATCCCAGACAGGGAAGACATCTGTGATCTGTACTAGCAGACAGCTACAATCACTCATGTATTTATGTCAGGCCCGCTTCTAACGGACAATTGCACCAGACACATCAGACACTCACAAGGCCTTCTTCAGTTAATTCAGGTACCTGGCTGGATACTCACTGATATGCTGTGTGTTACTGCATACTGACTGAGCATACCCTGAACCCACAGACATTGCCAACATCCTAGCAAACAGGTTCAGTGCAGATGTCTCCCTCCATCCCCCCTAAGGAGGTACTGTCCATCCCAACAGAGTGTAACCTCTCTGACATCACGAATAAACAGGTGAGTGCTGCCCTCCCCACAGCGGACAACACAGCATCAATGGGGCCAGACGGTGTCACGGCCTGTGTCGTGCACAGCCTTCATGACAGATGTAACCCTCACATTACGTCACTGTTCGATATCAGAGTTACTGCTGGATTTGTACCCATGGAATGGCATACAGCGATAGTGGTCCCGCTCCACTGAATACTGCCACAACAGACTACAGACAATATCGGCTTATAAGGCTAACTAGCCTGTTCTGCAAAGCTATGGAGCGTATTGTAATGGGACTCATGCACATAGATATGGGAAACCTACAGACACTGGGTCCTACACATTACAGCATTGTTGTGGGCAGATCTTGCCTGCTGGACCTGTTCGTATTCTTTAAACAGTTACCAGGTCCATCAGTGTTGGGACGGTTGTCCACACAGCCTGCCTGGACCTTGCACAACCCTTCAACAAAATACCCCACTCGGCCATTATGCATAGGCTCACCGGCATCAATATCGACACATATCTCACACGATGGATTGCTACCCGGATCAGGGATAGCACCCACTTGCTCAGTGTTGCAGGTACCATGTCTGACTATACACCAGTTACACATGGCATCCCACAAGGCTCAGTCCTGGGACCTCTCTTGTTCAGTATATATTTGTGTGATGTGCAGGCTATCACAGGAGGGATATGGCTGCCCATATTCGCAGATGACTGCAAACTGGGTGCCATAATCAACTCACCAGCCGGCACATGCATACTTATACAGGGTCTCACAGAGATAGGATGACTAGTGCCTGAGCCATGGCCTACGGCTACATGCCATTAGTTGCATAGTCATCCCCTTTGAGAATGACAACATGCCCACACATTACCACATAGGTAGTAATCCATTACATATGGTAGTAGTTGTTACGGGTTTGGGGACATGACCTGTTCAGACTCGCCTTTGACAATCACATTGCCAAAGTGGTTAGACAGTACTTCTACATAGCCCACCATATCCCACATGGTTTCACATGTTGATCACGTGTGGTCATTGTGCCCCTATACTCATCACGACCATCCTTGGTTACTATGCCACATTTGGGATGTACCTTACCCGACACCTGCAGCAACTGTAATGGCCACAAATGTTACTCATGAAGCAGATGTAGGGACTCACATGGATGCCCTGCACAGTCCAGATACAGTAACTCCAGCTCTAAGTAACTCCAGCTCTACTCAGTCACTTACCACCTACACGGATGTGTTGTGTGCCTGTAGTTTAAGGCAATATCTGACCCAGAATTAATGGACATGCTCCACCTCAGGATATCCAACTCCCTTGGAGCTACACACTCCAGGGACATATACCTCAGCACATATGTTAATAGGACATGCTGGGGGGACAGATTATTATCCAAAAGGCTCCACTCACTGTGGAGTGTAGTCCCTGTTTTGCATAGGCAGAGCCACCCACTGACCACCTACAGGTGACATCTTGACAAGTGGATGGGTGATCATATGTTTACACATGGGATATCTTCTGGGTCCCTGCTAGACAGAGGCACAATACACTAAATGTAAATGGGCGATCTTGTGTGACCTACTATTCACAGGCACAGTGTTCTGATTTGACTGGGTTGCAGAAGCCAAACACACTCTGGCTATGCTTGTACATGCCCTAGGGCAGATAGCCTAGTATCAACCTCTGAACCTATGATAATGTTCATGATGCACAATGTTTATTGCTTATACTGTTTGCAGGTTTTATCATCTTTGCTTTCCCACTTTCTATTAACCGCTTAGGTATCTGCAGAACATATTTGATTATGACAGGATTCCACAATATTACATACGTGTTGTTGTCATATAAGTGTGTGCACAGGGCAGATTGCTGGATAGTGAGAGGCTCCTGGGTTAACACATGCAACTGCCTGATATGTGTGGCCTACTGCTGTACTCCAACATGGCCTAAGTGTGTGAGCATGCCCAGTTCAGACTGTCAGTGTTCTGTTGCCTGACATTTGTCTCATGTATTCAAGTGTGTGAGCATGCCCAGTGTGACCTTTCAGTATGCTGCTGTCTGAGGTCCACTACATTTGTTGATGTATGTGTACATGTCCAATATTAACATTTCTACTGTGTGTGTTGAAAGTCAGTTTCTATTCTTACTGCAGGACTCACCTTTGTGTCATAACTCGACAGGGATTGTGCTGTGCCTGCAGGGTTTCCATGGAATACTTTGCATAGACTTATCAACATTTCTTCATACAGGCTAACCACTGCAATACTGTCATGGTTTAGTGGTTCAGTGCTACGACTGTAGTGCGCAATATCCTGGGTTTGAGGCCCATCACCGCTTATATTTTCATACTGAGCAGACCAGACTGCTTAAGGGCCAGTAGAGCAACTATGAGCATGTTGGCTTTTGTTCAGCTATGCCCTACTTAGACCCAGCTTGTCCAACATTGCTCAATATTAACCATCATTGCTGGACATTGACCAATATTACTCAACAGTGACCACATTTGTACTAGTTGGTGTGTGTGATTTTGTTTACATATACTACATGGTGGTAAATGCTGTTTAGCACTGCTTTATATTGCTTAACACATGGCAATCATGCCTCAGGTGTTGATGCAGGGCTGCCTATGTCGGATGCACATACTACACTCCCTATACATGTTTGAAAGCAGGTAGTGTCAATGTAGGCATCCCTTTTACTATATGTGCGGGTCAGAGAGAGGTATCATTTCCAGAGTTCCTACTGAGCCAGTGTATGTGCTATGCGTTGCCTCTTTGCTAAGGTCAAAGCATACTGGGCACGCCTCTTTCTGCCTACTGGGGCAGGCTCAGGTTGTTCCTCCTCTGAGTCATGCTCTGCCTGTGATGGCCTTGGCAATGGTGGGGGGCTGTTTGGCTCGGGCCTATTGCTGGCCCTGCTGCAGCTGGATCATATTATGTAGCATAGCACATACTATGTCAATGTGGGTACATGTAGTTGGTGAGTACTGCAAGGCTCCACCAGATGTGCCCATGCAACAGAACCGTGACTTGAGCAGCCCAAACACACGCTCGATTACATTTTGTGTTTGTGCATGTGCCTCATTCTGGCATTCCTGTTCAGGTGTGTGTGCATTTCTGATGGGTGTCATCAGCCACGGCTCCAGTGCATAGCCAGCATCCCCCACTAGGTGACCATGTGGGATGTACCTATTGGCAAATGTCTGGTACAGCTGCATCAGATGCCAGATATGGGAATCATGGTAGCGTCCAGGGCAGCCAGCACACACATTCAGTATTATGCCCTGGGCATCACACATGACCTGGCAGTTGATGGAGGGGAAGCCCTTGCGGTTGAAGTAGACCCTACCCCACTCAGTGGCTGGTGCTTTGATGCATATGTGCATGCAGTCTATTGCACCCACTACCTCAGGATATTCTGCTATTTGCTGGAAGAGATGCATATTGCTGGCCAATACCTCATGGGAATTGGGGAAGTATACATGATCACCGACATGTGCTGACATGGCATCAAGGAACTGGTGCAGTACCCTGGATGCTGATGCCTGTGATATCCCCATCATATCACCAGTTGGTCTCTGGAAGGTACCTGTTGCTAATATTCTTAGGCCAACACATACCTTAGTTTCCACTGGGATGGGTTCCCCTCTGTTGGTTCTGTGTGTGAGGCGTGGCCTGCACAGCTCAACAATTTGCTGCAAGAGGTCTCTGTCCACTCTATAGCGCTCCACTATCTTCAGCTCATGTAGCCCCTGGTAGGCCCCTGGTAGGCTACCCTGGGCCTGTACACTCTTCTCCGTCTCCTCACTGTGGGTTGTCCAGCAGCATTTGCATTATCACCACCCTCAGCATGTTGCATATGTCGCCTTATAACAGCAATGGCAACTCCTAACATTTTTTGTCTCAGTAAAGCTTTTTCAGTTTTCACTTCTATTAGCTTACTGCAGTGTTGCAGTGTCTCTTGAGAGAAACATAATGGACTGTTGTTTGCAGGGTTTTAAGTGCTGGGCTGGGCTGGGCTAGTGTTCTGTCTGGGTAATTGCCTGATTCTGATTGTTTTCACCTGCTAGCTCTGCTAGTACTCACTGGTAACTTCCCTACTATTTGGTGTGCTTCCTTTTTCCTTTCTGTTTCCTCAGGGGGGAGCGCCGCGCACACAAGCTCAAACACGCGCACAGCAGCTAACACGTGCGCACACATGCTTACATGGACTAAAACTTGCTTATTCTTGTTAAAACGCACACACACCAGCGCAAACGCACTTACAACTGTTTACACAGCCTTACATATGCTTATTCAAGCTTACACGTGCGCACACACGTTAACAGGCGTGTACACTGTCTTAGGTTTACTGGCGCGCACACGCGAGCATGCATGCTCAGCAAGAAACATTGGTGTTATCCACGGCATACACCTTCAATTTCTTTACTTTACCTAGCCTACCTGTTGACACACCTCTTTAAATAATATGTAATTGTCAGCTGACACATGACACTCTGCTCCAATGAGCTTCACTCCTTTCATACATACCCCCCTCGTGATGTCACCTATCTTCTACTCAGTTACTCCCCTTATCCTACTCCTACACTCCACTGACTGCGCTCATTTCCTATGTAAACTTGCGATTCACTATCCTAACTCTCATTTGCACAGGATTGCCTACTAATGCTGGGTTACATCTCTTAGACTGAACTTCCCCCCTAAGCAACCTCTACTCGGTGGCTCTGTTGTCTTCAGCCTGCCATTCACTTGCATTCTAAATTCATTTTAGCTATAAAATCCACATTTGTGGATCTTAATTATTTATTTTCTGGTTTTCAGGGCACAGAGCTTTGTGCGGCGCTGAGCTACGGTTAAACCCTGGAGATCGGGATAAAAAAAAAAGTTATTTTATTTCTATTTTGCATCACTTCCCATTGCCAATGGCCATATTTTTGGCCATTGGCATGCTTCCTCCTGTAAATGTATGCTTTTTTTGCAGCTGTCACGGCTCCATTTTGCTATTTGCACAACCGTACTCAGTTATCAACTGAGTACATTTCTGCAAATAACACTACTCCTACTAGGACAGGTTTGGGTTTCCTGGATCGCAAATTTACCTCATTTGCATAGCTTTCGCCTGCAATTGAGGTAATTTGCATATCCAAGCCCTGTCCGTGTAGGACTAGTTTGGAGAGCTCAGTTGCACGCCCCTACCGGCTGTTCCTTGATCGCTCTGCGGACATGTTGGCTGCATGGAGTCTTACTCTACTCTTAGACTCTGTGCAAGCCTTAGTGAATCTGGCCCATATGTCTTTTTGTTGTAAATTTGCTGTTTTTGGTGTTTTCTAAATTAATTTCAATATTACCCCCTGCTGCAAACAGTTTGAGATTTACTACCCATCCCCACCTTCATTTATTTTGCAAAGGTGAAATTCCACATATTTTTAAGTATAGAACACATAGATAGTGTTTCATTATTGTAATGTATAATAACTATTGCCAAAAATTTACTGTTTTAGTGCCAATCAGTTCTTGAATCTGTAGTTGTCATTTTAAATTGACAGCATTCCAGACTTGAACACAATTTTATCTACCTACTCTTAAGATGTCAGCCTTAATGTATTTCCACAAAGTTTCTGGCTAGCCCTTATCATAAAACATATTTGTAACTTTAGTCAACTCTTCATAGGTTCATAGGTGTTTACTAGGCTAATGACCACAAGGGTCATTTTAAGCCTAGCCATGCATCCCAAATTTCTGACAAGTTCTGATACCCTTGATAAGTGTAAGCATGGGCCTGGGAGATGAACCAAACCAGGGATGGATTTCCAGTTTCCCATCCAATTGTCCAAGTTGCACTTGAATTGGGTTAAGGAGGAACTCTGCTTCATATGGATGGGGAGCCTGTTCCATAGACGGGGTAGTCTCTGGGATACATACCTATCTCTCCAGCAGGTCCTCTTTAGATCACAGGCAGGGTTTATGTCTTTAGAACAGATAATTCTGGTACTGTTTGTTTTGTGGATATGCAGGAGGCTCATCAGAGTGGGTTCAGACAATGCCCTGTATACCAGGCATATATCTCCCCTCAAAAGCCTGTAGGAGACAGAATACAGGGATAGGGCCTTGAGGTGGTCTGCATAGGATATATTACTTAGGCCCTGTATTCTTTTAGTGAGGAACCTATGTGGACGTTCCAATTGTTGGATATGCCTGGTTAGGTACATACCAAAGGGGACACTGTACTCAATGATAGGTCTGATGAACACCAAATACAGTGGAACAATGACTTCCTCGGACTTACCCCTCCCAACAGGATTAATCCCCTCAAACCCATCTGGATTAATCAAGACCTCCACTCTCTCATAGCCACTTTTTCAGAAAGGCACTCTCCGACAAAATCCTGCCAAAGGTCATTATGTCACTCCTCACAGACAGCAGAATTGTGAAAAAACTTATAACTAAATGATTGGGCTGGAGTGATTAGTCAGTTTACCTTAATGCAGAGGTGTCTCCCTCTAAGTGCTAAAGTGCTAGTGGTACACAGCCAAGATGGTGTAACTCTGGGATCCAGTCTCCAGCATCTGCACCTGCACTTCTGATGCTAGAGTGAGAGTACCAGCACCATTTAAACTTCCCAAGAAAAATTTTATCCAATAACATCTGAACAGAACAGACATGATAATATCCACTAAACAAACTCATACATAGAAAATTTCTGTTCAGAGTACTTGGTGAATACATGTCTTGGGCCATGTAGAAGCAGTCCATTAAGCAGTCAGCTTTAATAATGCTCACCAGCAAACATCCCCCCTTTCAAAGTTAATTTTCACTACTCCGCTGAAACTACTGAAGTTACATAAATCCAAGGTCAACAAAAACACAAACAAGGTGACAGACAACTTCATAAACAGAGAAAATGTTACTCATTAAGCTTCCTTTTTTCACAACTATCTATCAACTTTTGCTGCTTTCCACATATATGGTCTCCTAGCTGAACTCATCAGGGTTTTACTCTTCTTGTATGTTAATAAACAGGAATCTCAAAACAGACAAGTTAACTAGAACATATTAAAACAAAATAAGGTGGTACAAGTCTTACACACCTGTCGCTGACTGTAGGATTCTTTCAACTTCTTTAAATGTCTTGTCATCTTCAATTTAAAGTGCATTTCGCTGTTATCATCTAGAGCTGTGGATCCTGTAAACAACCATCATCACTAATCTGCCTAGATAGGTGCATCATTAGCCCTTTAACAATACTTCAATTTTGGTAAATATGATAGCAGGTAATGAAATGTAAGTATGAATTAGAAAAGGTGGCTTTATAAAAAATAGTAGATGTAAAGCACTCCCCCGAATTCACGAATCCTCCGTGTAAGACTTAATAAGTCTTACTCGGAGGCTGCAGTTGAATGGTATGACGTCAGCATGCCATGAATATTCATGAGGGCACACTGACTCAACTGTAACTCTTACACAGACCGGGTATGAAAGCAGGGGGCATGTCCGACTGCCGAGCAGTCTAAATGTCCACGCCCCTGCAAGTGTAGTAAAAGCAAAATGTCAACACACAAGAGCGAGTTCACTCAAATGTACTTGCACCCAACACCACACTCCCTGACACTGTAAACCCCCATCACAGTTATAAAAAGTAAAATATTTATTTATCTTTTTTTAAA
Source organism: Protopterus annectens (assembly GCF_019279795.1). Taxonomy (NCBI): domain Eukaryota; kingdom Metazoa; phylum Chordata; order Ceratodontiformes; family Protopteridae; genus Protopterus; species Protopterus annectens. The sequence goes on from NC_056737.1 coordinate 167,534,285, forward strand.
TCCACGATATAGATGCCCGTATTTGCGTGTGTGTGCGCGGGTGTGCCCATTGCTTAGCCATAGTTAGCAATTCCGACATGGAAGAGCATAAGAAAGAATGTTTATGCAAATTACACCTAATTGCAATAGTGTAATGGTAGAGCATATGCACAAAGAGGAGGCATTCACGGTTTGAGTCCCACCACTCCCCTTCTTATTTATGTTTTAAATCAGTATTTGAAATAATACCAGACATATATGATTAAAATTTTATTAAAAGCAGTGACATGGCCAATGTATCAGTGAACAAAATATATATTTTTAAAGGACCCAGATATATAATAGCCTGCTGTTAAGCAACGCTTTACCCAGCTAAACACAGGTGCCCATAGTTTAATAGCACTTTATCCAGCTAAACAGAGTTGCCCATAGTTTAATAGCACTTTACCCATCACAATAGAGTTGCCCAAAGTTTAAAAGCGCTTTACCCAGTGCAATGTGTTTGTGTGGACATGCACGCCGCACCAACCAGGGCACTGCAGGGCACCGGAGAGCAACATAGAGCTAAGTTGCTTAAACGCAGCCACACCCCCTAGCCTGTCTAGACAGTATTAAAATAAAAGAATGACAAGGTTCGAACCCAGGACCCTGTGCATCATAATCAAAGTACAGAACCACTAAGCCATGACAACATAGGGGAAACAGCCACTATTAACATTGATAAACTTACGAATGGTAGTTTAACCATTACTAAGCAGGTCTGCAGTCAGCCGAGAATTTTACAAAATGGCCAATCACAAAAAAAGTGCGGGAAATGCGGCATATTTAAGCCCCATAGGAGGGAATACTCGCCATAACTGATTGTAGCGCACATTTGCAGTCAGAATGTCAGGTGCAGGAGAGGGTTCACCCATCTGAGTGCAACGTTGGGGCATCGAGGAGTCCAAATACATGGTTTGGCTCCTTATCCACTGTCACGAGTCAAGACTCCTGCAGGGCCAGTTCTAAGGGACGGAGTACAAGGCAGTGGCTTGGAACCGGTTAGCTCGTGACCTCACCAGTGCCACAGGCATTCCTCGGACTGGTGAGCAGGTCCATCACCATCATGCAGACCTGAAGAGACGAAAGCAGGACTGCCTGAACCAGTGGATACAGGAGGCCCGTGGGATGCAGAATGCCCCACAACTGAGTATGTAGCCATGGAATGCAGTATGTAAGAATTGATAATGGAGTATGTATAATGGATAGATATGTCTCAATATCCCTTCATTTACTTTACAGTTGCAGGTGACCGTGCTACGAATCAGCAAGCCTATGCTGATAGGCTGCTAAGGCTGTGCCACCAGGCAGGTTAGTGATTATTCTGCATGTATTGTTATATAAAATATGGGAGAGAGCATAAAAGAAAGTGTTGTAGTCCAATAAAACAGCCATAGAATTGCCTGATTAAGTCCTCTGCATGTACTGTCAGATAAAAACTTCAGAGAGGCAGAAAAGAGTGTAGTAACCCATTAAGAAAGGTAACATATGTCTGGAATAATATCTTTGCAGGCACTGTCATATAACATAAGTGAGTGAGCCTGAAAAAAGATTTTTCTAACCTATTAATAAAGGTATAATATGTCTTGAACATGTCTGCCATAAACACCGTTAAAACAAATAAAGGAGTGAGCCTGTGGAAAAGTGTGCAATGTCATTAATAAAGGTCTAAAACCCAGAGTGTGTCTGTGTCACAGAGTCTGAAATGTTGTTCTACCCTTGCATTATACAAACAGTACTGTTTGAAAATGTGCTGGCAACCCAGAGTTATGCAGTCCCATATAAAGTGGGTGATGGAAGTGCTAGTAGCTGTGAAACATATATACAGTCCACAATAGTCAGTTACTGGCTGGCATGAATAAGTAAACCTGGCACACATGTAGCATGTAATTATTCACCAGAAATGTGAGTGTGTGTCAAGAAATGCAGGGTTCTGTACAAATCGAAGTGAAAATGTCATGTGAAAACATCCCAGATATGTAGATAAAGAAATATAAATGCAAACAAGAAATATGTAGCAGTAACATCTGCTTCCTGGACAGTTAGTATGTCAGATATAGGTCAGGCATATATTGAACTAGCCAAACCCATGACACAACCTAATGTATGGTGGCAAGTGTAATAATACAGGTAGGGGATATACACTTGCAGTCACTGGGAATGTAGTGTAGACTAAAAGGCCATTATAAGATGTTAACCGAGGTTTTTTCTACACCCTACCGTATGTGCATAAACCATGCAATTCCACACCTCAATGGGTATGTGTAATCTTAAATATTTGTTGGGACATATGTCCTATTGTTTTATAAATGTTTGCATTGATGTTGATGCATGTGCCCTGTTCAAACACCACGTTCATGGTGGCCTGTTGCTACCAAACATCCCTGCATGCTGTTGGAATATCCACTGTTGTTCAATATATGCATGTGTTATGCTTGCTGCTCAACTGTTGGAACCTTGGTGTGTTGGGTTAATGGGAATATTACTGCATGCTGTTACAACTAATCTGGAATGTTGTTGTTTATGTTGTAATTAAACACACCTAATCACATAATGTATGGGAAGGCCGGTCCCAGCGGACCCACCTGTCCCTCCTCAGTTGGCGAGTGCACCTAGCACCAGCAGCTCCAGTGCCCAGCCTGGGCTCCCCTCCTCCGTTGGTCCTGTGCCACCTTCAGGTGGAAGCGCTGCAGGGGATGGGGCTCATCCCCCCATGCAAGCGTGGGCAGAGGAGGGCCACCTGTCACCCTTGCTAGGGTCCGGGCTGTGGTGCGTAGGGAGATCCAGCGTACAGTCACTAATCCCCTACGCCAGCTTGAGGCGAGAGTGGCGCATCTCTCGGGTGAGCCTGCCTGTCCTACACAGCCCTCAGCACAGCTCTGGGCTGTGAAGGTGCAGTGGTGACTGCCCATTGGTGGGGATCTCAGTTTCACTGTTACCATCTGTGGGCTCATGGCCTTGCGATTTCCAAACATCCTTCCCCGTCAACTGTGTTCACCCACCCCATGTGTCAAACTCCGCCCCTGTATGCGTCTTGTTTGTCTTGTCTGTTTACTTCCCCAACCTACCTCCACAAATATACCTGCTTCCTCTACCTCACATTCCACTCTCACCTGAAAAAAAAATAAAAAAAAAATGGCAATCTGTTCCCACAAAAAAATTACGCCCCATACATAGCTGCCCAATTCGCACACATGTCCGCTGGACATGTAAACTGATAATTCCAATTGGCAGTACAACATATTTTGTTGTCCTCACCCCTCTCTCAGGTGTGGAAGGTTTCAAATTTCACACCAAATTTCAAACATATGCACAGTTGTTGCTGGTAAAGAAATGGGCAGCTATGGACCTTGCCTATACCCATCTTGCACATCCCGAGCTGTTTTCCCTACTGTCTTTCCCTCTTTGTGCCCCCTTTTTCACCAGTTTCCTAACTCCCCATTTTCTTTTCTTTAAAGGAAATTAGCGCGGGGGTTAGCTGAGTAAGCACTTTTAAGCAGTAGTTAGCGGGGTTAGCAAGTGTGAGCTTGTGTGCGCTTATCTAAGCATTGCTAAGCATTGCGCAAAGTCATGCAAACCTGCTTACAACTGCTTAAAAGTGCCTTAGTCACTCTGTATGACAAGGCCCTTGTACTGTTCAGCAGCAAAATAAAAAAACTTGTCAGTCTCCAACCCGGGACCTTGGACTTACCAGTCTGCATGAAGTACCACTACACCACAGCAGATATACAATAACTTAGTGCTGAAAGCAATATATCATGCATTACCATGAGTGAATGTAAAGGGAAAATAGGAATGGCATAACACAAATATTGTTCTGTGGGCCTTAACCAGCAGTTGTTATGGAATTGCATGACATGACTGTGAAAAGAGAATCAGCCATGCTAGTAGGGAATAATGTTACAGTAGCACCTTACAAACCCCACACACTATCAGAGCAGGATAAACACTGGCATATTTGCATAGGTCACAGGCCAGACCAACTAACAGTGACTGATCTACAGAGATGACCCTGATTTGTAAACAAATGTTAGCTGTGCCTCTCTGACTCCCTGTGAAATGTACTAACAGTAGGCAGAAAGGTGGGGAATCTCACTTAATGACAAATGTCAATAAGTGAGAGTAGACACTACTTGCACATCAGAAAAGGTGTAGTAATACATATGCTCTGAATCCCCCAAAGTCTGAACTGCAAAATGTCTGAAATATATCACAGGTGTATCCCAGTTATATATACCTTTCCCCTGAGGCTGTTCAAATATATACCTGAGAGTATCTGAGGCCTGGAAGAGTCAGAAACACACAGGCATATCAGCTTGTCTGCTGTTACACACTCTGCAAATAGCTGTAGAATGAATCCCACAAGCATGCCCTTATGTAGAAGTACAACACAGAAATATCAAAGGATGTAGCCATGTACTGCTTGCAACCACTTGTGACAATGCCATTGTTCAGGTGCTGAAAAGACTGCTGTGGTGCACAGTCAAATAATATTAGGCTGACCTCTGTCTACCATCTGGATATGTCCACAGGTGGGAGCTACTCAGACAGACTAGTAGCCTTTATAGACTTACAGGTACACAGCAACTCTGCATGTTCAGTAAGATAAACATAACACGATAATAAATAATGCACTCTGCAGTTCTGCACCCCTACCTAAAGGTACTATATACCCATGTAGTCAGGCACAACCAAGGGTGTAGGTAGGCATACACAGTAGTGAAATATGTCCAGTTGTCCTGAGCAGACTGTGCTAATGTCAACACAAACAAACCACAAACTCTTCAGAAGTGAGTAACGTACTAATGACAGTGTAGCAGTTCACAAACAGTGCATGTGCCTGATATTCATAATTGGTAGTACAGCATACTTAGTTGTCCTCACCCCTCTCTCAGGGGTGGAAGGTTTCAAATATCCCTCCTAATGTATTGCATATGCACAGCTGTTGCTGGTAAAGAAATGGGCAGCTATGGACCTTCTCCACACCCATCCTGTACATCCCGAGCTGGTTCCCCTACTGTCTTCCCCTCTTTGTGCACACTTTATCACCACATTCCTATCTCCCCATTTACTTTTCTGTCAAAGAAATGAGGGCAGGGGTTAGCGGGAGTGAGCACTTGTAAACAGTAGTAAGCGGGTTTGCACCAGTGTGCGCATGTGTGTGCTTAGCTTAGCATTGCTAAGATATGATAAGCTAAGCTAAGCTTGGCTTAGTATTGCTAAAATAAAATAAGCTAAGCTAAGCTTAGCTTAGCATCACTAAGCATTGCACAAACCTGCGCAAACCCGCTTGCCTTAGTCACTCTTTATGACAGGGCCCTTGTACTGCTCAGCAGCAAAATAAAATACCCTTGTCAGTCTCAAACCCCACACTTTGGGCTCAGCAGTCTCCATGATGTACTACGAAGCCACAGCAGATATACAATAACTTGGTGCTGAAAGAAATATAACATGCATTACAATGAGTGAATGACAAGGGAAAATAGGAAAGCCATAGGAATACATTGCAATGACTACTGTTGTATGCCAGTTAATTTTCATATTCGAAAAGAAAGTACATACTCCCATGTATCCAGTGTTAGCATTAGGAGATGTGAGTAAACCTACACACTGAGAAGAGTGCACTGGAAGAAGCAACAGTCAGGTTTCAGTACAACATGCATTTCACTGGCTACAACCCAGCTTCAGATATGAGACATATACCAACCTTCTGACTGAGACAACAGTGTCCACAGCAAACAAGCATGGTCCCCACCTTGCAAAACTGAAAGGGCTATGCCTACCTAACCTATCATTTTATAGCAGTGTCCTGAAATCACAGTGAGAACTGCAATTACCACACAGCAGGCTGCATGCAATTTTTAAATGGTGGGCACCAACTGGTGCAGAGGCCATCACATGCACATGTGCAGATACCTAGAAAAGCAGCCTGTATCTGCTGTCCACACATGCAATAATATCATTGCAACAACTGGGAGAGAGAGAGCACGAGCGAGAGAGACAGACAGAGACAGACAGACACAAACAGGCAGTAGGAGACAGATGCTGAAAACAAAGCGCAACACACGGGAAACAAAACCAAAAAAAAAAAATAAATAAATAAAAAAAAAGCAACACCTACAACAGACAGAGGTGAGGAATACAAAGGTAAGGTATGTAACAGATATGTATTTGCTGACATCTGAAAGATGTGTCTGAAGGGTACTCTACATACTGTGAATCATCCATATGTGGCAGCAGTCCGTATCTATATGTACATGCACATTTGCATAGGGCAAGGGACATACTACAACTGTTAGTGAAGGCTGGACATATGCATGTTGTTGAAGGCTGCTATGTGCACATATGTATGTAGGTTGTAGTGTGTGGCATTGCAGAAAGCAAGCAATGCTGGTATATGTCATGTGGTGTTAAACGCTGTGGGACTGAGCTACAGGCAGTGAGGCCTGCAACAGCTATACGGCCTGAGGACAGCAGAATGCATTCTGCACAACATTGTGCAATAGTATTACATGACCGTATGTCAAACAACTGTTGCATAATTGACATCCCCACCATGAAAGATGGGCAGTATATGTGCCTATGTGTGCAGCTATATGTACAGCAATGGATGTTTACATGTATGTGTATATATACATGTATGTATATATATATATATATATATATATATATATATATATATATATATATTATATATATGTGTGTGTGTGTGTGTGTGTGTGTGTGTGTATATATATATATATATATATATATATATATATATATGGATATATTAAGATATATATGGATATATATGGATAAATATAGATATATATTGATATATATGGATATATATAGATATATATAGATATATATGGATATATATGGATATATGTAGATATATATAGATATATATAGATATAGATATGTATGTATATGTATGGATATGTATAGATATGTATGGATATGTATAGATATGTATAGATATGTATAGGCATGGATAGATATGGATAGATATGGATAGATATGGATAGATATGTATAGATATGTATACATATGGATAGATATGGATAGATATGGATAGATATGTATATATGTATGTATGTATATGTATACATATATATATATATATATATATATATATATATATATATATATATATATATATAGAGAGAGAGAGAGGGAGACATGGGGTCATATGTACTGCAACAGGTGCCTGTTGTCCAAGGCATGGACTGAACACCAGTGTTGATACTGCAGTTCCATATACCATTCCAAAACACCTTACACAGTAACTGCCATATAGGTGGTAGCCTGCCTAACACTGATGGTGTCAGAAGGGTACACGGGACACAGGTGGACAGTAGGCTCCCCTTTGATAATCACAGTGCCACAGTAGTCATGTAATCTGTCTACATGGTACGTGTCATCACAAAAGGTGTGTCATCTAGGGAAATATAGGTCGGTGTTCCCCTCTACTCATCACAATGCCCCATGTGGTATGTACCTCACATGACAACTACAGCAAGTGGAAAGGCCACAGACATACCTAACAAAGAGTAATACTGCCCTCAAACACATGCCCTATGCAGACTGACTCACAAACCACAGCTAGAGTGCATTGCATACCGCCCACCCAGAGGTTACCACTGCCAGACATACAGAGGTATGTCACACCCATAGCAGTCGGCCAACCACCATGACAACACCTCACAATCCCTCCGGGCTACATGACCTAGGGCCCTAATCCTTGTCACCTCACTAAACAGCACATGCTGGAGGTACAGGTTCCTATCCACAAATATGCCATACTCTGGACTAAACCAACCAGCATGAAGAAACAAGGCTCCTCATTAGCAGATGTCATACATACCCCTGATGATTGTTTTGGAGATAGGTAATATGCCCTGAGAGTCCTCTCTGTAAATCCGGTTGACAGGAGCAAGTGAAATCACATTACAGGTGTTTCAAAGGCCAGGGTAGCATATGGCTAGGCTGCGCTAGGCCCTAGGGCCAATAGCATATTACCTACCTATGACACAATGCACACACACATGTACTCAGTGCAATACCTGCTATGTGAGGTAGAATGAGTGTGACAGTGACTGTGTGCAAGGTTTGTAAAGGTGTGATAGCTTAGTGTGAGGTTGTATCTGTCATGAAAGTTTGTGTCCTAGGTGTGAGGCCGGAGAAAGATGTGTCAGTTATTGGGACGCAGACATAGTAGGATGGCATATGTTGTGACGTAGTTCCTTGTGTACGACTGTGGTGTCCCAATGTAGGCTGAAGCAATACATGTATGCTCAGTAAGTGGTACTGCTGGTGACTCCAGCTCACATATGAACTGTTGTACTACCTGAAGCTGTAGGCCTAAACAGCACAGTATGGTGTATGTTCACAGTCCCTGGTAACACTGTCTTGTGTGTTTCCTGTAGTCTGCACAGATTACATACCACAGGCATAGGTAAGTAGGGGCACACAGTACTATAAGGTACACAGGTAATGCTCATCTGTGTCAGCATGCATCTGTGTGTTGTATGTATGTCTGATGTGTGTTTAATGATGCCTGTACCATGCCTGCAATCACATGTGTGTTACAGGGTATGTGTGTGTACCTAGCAACATGTATACTCTATTACAGCAGTATGCCAGCTATATTAACAACCATGCACATATGTTAGGTAGGGGTATGGCATCAAAGACTAGGGTGGTTTAGCGGTAATACTGTAAATGTGCATGACATTCATTGCATTGGATGACATATTTCTTCATGCATTATCTTGATATATACCCCCGGGGCGAGGTTGTGCATTGTATCCCAAACAGTGTGCCGACTACTGGTGTATACTCGTTTGTTATATGGAGTGTTGCAGGCACTGTCAGCCGGTTGTGGGCTGAGCACTGATATGTGGTATTGAATGTATGTATCCTCTGATAGACAGATAGATGCTATATATGGCAGTTAAGTGATATCTGTACTTCATGTTAAGTGTGCCACATGACATGCTAACACATATTGTTTAATTGTCTTCCAGGGTTATGGCTCATCAATGTAATCCATTGTATTCAGCTGCGGAGGAGCAGGAAATTCTGAACAGCCTAGTGCAGCACTATAACCTGCTTTTTTCCAGGGCCAGCCAGCACCAGCATGACCGTACTGCACTGTGGCAAAACCTTGTTCGCCGGGTAAATGACATAGGCATGCATAACCAGACATATGAACAGGTACGCCATCACTGCAGTGATTTAATTAGACATGTCCGGTGGCGTGCGTCTGATATCCATAGGCAACAGCTTGCCACAGGTGGTGGGGCGGCCATACATCCCCCCCTCACCAGAGTGGAGGAGCTGCTCCTAAGCATGGTGGCTCCTGGCCTACAGCAGCAACAACGTTACACATGTGTCATCATGGAGGCCGGAGCCACCCAGCAGGATGACATGGAGCATGCAGCTAATACGCCCTAGCTGTAGACAACCGTTACCTGTATTATTAGAATATGCATATGTGAGATGTGTACTGTGTGTTTAGCAGTTGTGCTGCCTAACGTATGCAATACTGATATTTGGAATAGTATCCGTACACCTGTGACTGTTGACTGTTGTTCTGCTGTCGTTTAGCACACTCACAGTAGCAATGCCACAGTTGTGGCCACTGTCAAACTGTGTCATATTCTTCTAGGTCCCTCTGGTGTGACAGCAGGGCAGACAATACATGCTGGTGAGTGTGATAACACTTTAATATTGGTAATTAATTGTGCATGTCATAGGTGAGGTGTAGGCCATGTACACGTAACACACCTATGCATAATGCATGCTGTGCATGTTTGCTGTGAGACATCAATCATCTCAGTAAAGTCAGAAGCTGCCTCAATCACATGCAATGCACAGTGCAGCAGACAAATTTTGGCAACACTGTACTGCACATTGGATATGCATAGTTGCTACAGCTGTACACAACAGAACACGTTTATCATACACAGTACACGAAAACATGCTACATTTGGCATTACCACACACCCGCTGTAAGGTCACACTTCAGTATCCCACATGTTATGCACACACACATGATGTACCTCAGAGGTAGAGGCCTATCATGGGGCTGTGCAACACTCTGCAACACATAACACAGTCATGTTAGGCAATGCTCCCTACTGGGCACCTCACACACCCATGTACAAGGTGGCTGTGTAATTGTGAACGTAGCCACGGCACTGCAGTTCAGGTACAGCATGCTAGGCAGTGGTCTTGCACACATTAGTAGCTGTGAGTGACGACAAGATGCATGTTGATGATGGCATAGGGTACTACACCCCATCCAGTTACAGTGACCACAGTACTGCTCATAGCAGTCATCGCTTTGCACCTCAATGTTGTGTGTGTGCAAACATATGCACCTATACACAATATGCATAGCATGTTGTCTGTGTGCTTACATATGCCAGTATACACAATATGTACAGCAGTCACCATCCAAAGTGTTACATATATGTCCTGGAATGCTATTGGGTGTATAGGTCACTTGACACACATTGGGTATGTGTGGTGTTTAATGTTACAGTCGTGTAGCATGCCATGCCATGTCTGGCACCCACATATCTGCAATATGTCCCACACTCACCATAACCACTGTACACTGGGCATGTCGAGCATTAGGATTCCTTAATGTCAACATGCACCGCACATCCCGTGTGTGTACATAGCATGCATGTGCTACACCCGTGCCCACTATTATCTGCTATGGCTTCAGACACTGTACTCAGACATGGATATCTATGTGTCACACAGATAACACATGCAGCCATGGCATGTATACTTGTGAGTGATGGTGCACAGGGCACTGCAGAGCTGATAATACCTGCACAGCAATGTTGTGTCCATGTACACATTGTGTTCCAGGGTGTAGCCAATCACTGAACAACTACACAGTTGCATCAAAGCCATGTATACTGCCATTTAATAGGGGCGTCTACACTTGCACTGGATGGTCTTGTGCAACACATATTCTGCATGCTGACGTGTGTGGTGACTGTCTACCTTGTGATACTGACACCCACCTTCACCCACTATAGAGTATGTGTTGGATTGCTGGTATGTGTGTTTATGTGCTGTAGTGATGAGTGTATTATTGTTCATGTGTGCATGTGTCCATGTGTCCATGTGTGCATGTGTTTATGTGTTCATCTAGGTGCTTAGGATTTTCCTCTCTCTTCCCCCCATGGCTGACCTGGTGTGACTTAGTTTGAACTCTACAGTTCCCTACAAAACGGTGTCTACAGGACCGCAATCAGTTTCTCTCAACATTTAAACAGATTGAACTCTACAGTTCCCTACAAAACAGTGTCTACAGGACTGCAATCAGTTTCTCTCAACATTTAAACAGATTGAACTCTACAGTTCCCTACAAAATGGTGTCTACAGGACTGCAATCTGTTTTTCTCAACATTTAAACAGATTGAACTCTACAGTTCCCTACAAAACAGTGTCTACAGGACTGCAATCAGTTTCTCTCAACATTTAAACAGATTGAACTCTACAGTTCCCTACAAAATGGTGTCTACATGACTGCAATCAGTTTCTCTCAACATTTAAACAGATTGAACAATACAGTTCCCTACAAAACGGTGTCTACAGGACTGCAATCAGTTTCTCTCAACATTTAAACAGATTGAACTCTACAGTTCCCTACAAAATGGTGTCTACAGGACTGCAAACAGTTTCTCTCAACATTTAAACAGAGTAGGTTACACACAAAAAAAACATTTGTTAAGCTTTCACTTACAGTGCTTTGTAATTAAGCAGGTCACCATATTGGTCAGCCATAAGGCTCTTTGTTTCTACTTGAGTGGTTGCCTCCTTCCCCTGTACCTGAAGTAAATTGACTCTTACATTAAGAGCTGTAATACTTACCTTATAGCTTTAGGACACCTTAGCAAACCTTGTAAACTGCAATAGCCCTTCGTTCACCCTGCCACGCCGGCTCTCTTCACTCCCCTCCCTGCTCCCAATTCCCTCCTGCCCCCAGTACCTCTAAATTTACAGTGCTATAGCCACTCCCCCACTTTCTAGATCCTATCTGCTTTCATCTGGGATAATTCCACCCACCCCCATTCTACTACCTACATTTTAATAGCACCTATTAGCTTTCATCTGGCATTCTCCCATCCCCCTTCCAGTACCTTTACCTCACCACTCTATCTTCTGGTGTTGCATCACCAGGTAAAACAGTTCCTTAACTCACTAGCTGAATCATAGATAATGATCTACTCCTCTTTACTACCCCTCTTGTTCACACCATACCTCCTTACCTTGTATGAAAACCAGTTTCTCACAGGATTTCAGGTCCCAAAAGGCCATACTGTCACCCCAGCTGTAAATCCTTCCACCTTCAACCATACTTACAGTACCAGATCCTATCCAACATCTTGTTCAGTCTATCAACATCTCAACCCCAGGCACATTAGCTCTAGATCCAAACACTACCACAAACTAACAAACAAATTCCTGAAGTTCATCACCAAGTATAGACTCAACCTAATACTTGGTGGTGATATTCACCCCAGCTCTGGCCCACTCACTTCAGATACACATACCCCCTCTACTTGTAATCTAAGCTACAAACCTACAATTAATAGGCCAACTAACTCTCTCCTAGTCTGTCATCTCAATATTAGAAGTATTAATAACAAGGTACATGAATTGCATGCACTTCTGGATGTCCACTCCCCTGAGATTCTCTGTTTAACTGAAACCTGGTTAAAACCTAACACTAAAGACAATGAAGTGTTACCACCTGGGTACAACATACACAGGCTGGATCGTACTTCGAGGAAGGGGGTGGGGTAGCTGTATTCTATAAATCTGAGTTGAATGTCACCATAGATGTAATACAACCTCCTCAGATTAATAACTCAGAGATTCTTACCACCAAATTGCAACTTAATAAAAATAAATGCATTAATATCATCTGTATGTACATTCCCCCAGGTAACAATATATCTACATTTGAAGATATCCTGCACTGGCTATCATGTCACTACCCCCAAGAAACCCTACTACTTGGAGACTTTAACATAGACTGGGGCACCTGTTCCTCAGAATCCCCAACCACCCATATTAACCTGCATGCATTTACACAAATCATATCCATCCCTACCAGGATAGGTAAACCCAACCAAAAAGAAAGTATACTTGACTGGGTACTCATAAACAGTCACCCCAACTGTACACCTCTGGTACCCTCCTTAATGGCCTAAGCGATCACCTTCTCACATATGTAATTAAGCACAAAACCATTAATTCCCAACAACCCTTACTCAGAAAGGTTAGAAACAATAAAAACTTTGACCCTGCCAAATTCCAACAAGAACTAAACTCATGTAATTGGTCTATTCTAAAACACCTCCCCTTAGAGGAAGCAGTAGCATACTTTAACAACAAATTCCTTGAGATCCTTGATTTGCATGCACCTGTTCGTTCAAAGAGAACCAAGGCAAAAACTGCACCATGGCTTTCTATAGAGTCTAAACTCAAAATTACCCTTAGAAACAAAGCATGGGCTTTATGGCATTTTTCTAAAGACTCTCAAGATCACATTAAATACAGACAATCCAGGAACGAAACCAAAAAATCAATTTTACAAGACAAAAAACAATACTACTGTAATTTACAGAGAGTAAATCAAAATAACCCTCAGAAGTTTTGGGCAGGTTTAAATAATCTACTACATCCTGGACAAACTTCAATCCCAATCCCTGCTACTACTATTGATAAAACCCCTGAAGATGTTTCTGATAGTTTTAGCCAATTCAAGCCCTAGCTAGCCAACTACCTCCTAGCTCCCCTGGTCCTGAAAGTAGCACCCCTAGAAACCTACTTGCGTTCAGCTTCCAACAAGTCCCCACTTCACTTATCCGTACCTTGACAAAAAATTAAAACCCACTACACTTTTTGCTGATCAACTCCCTGCCGAGTACCTACATAAATCAGCTGACGCTATTGCTTACCCCGTCTCAATACTAATCAATCGAACCATAGTAGAAGCTAAAATTCCCACCATCTGAAAAATATCCTACGTAATCCCACTTCACAAAGGAGGCAGCTCTACTGAATTCTCCAATAATAGGCCAATAGCTATACTTTCTCCACTTGCAAAGATTATGGAAAAATGTATTCATAGACAACTCATGCACCACCTAATCCAAAATCGCCTTATGGCAGACACTCAGCATGGCTTCCGTCCTCATCACAGCACTACTTCAGCCCTCCTAGCCTTTACTAACACCATAAACCATAATCGCAACAATAATTATATATCCTCAGCCCTCTTTTTGGATCTTTCCAAGGCATTCGATATGGTTGATCACCAACTTTTAATCCACACCCTGCAAACATTCTGTCTAGATACTGAAGCCCTCCAATGGTTTCAATCCTACCTGAACAGTTGACAGCAGGCTGTCCTCTGGCAGAACAAACTCTCTAACCTTCTACCTAACACCCTTGGAGTCCCACAAGGCTCTATAATAGGGCCCTTGCTGTTCTACATCTTCATTAACGACCTTTATACTGTCATCCCAAAAGTCAGCTGTATCCAATATGCTGATGACTCTACTCTGATTTTCTCAGCCACATCTCCAGTAGAGTTATGGTCAGCTACCCAGACCACCTTTAATACAATAGAAAACTGGCTTTCTGAACATCATCTGACCCTAAATCCCCCAAAAAACTAAAATGCTGTCATTTTCACCAACACGTAGGTCTACCGCTTTCACCTTTACCATAAAATCAAATGATGGCACAATAATCTCCCCTGACCCATCTACAAAACTATTAGGTGTCATCATAGACAATAATCTAAAATTTGACCTACATGTTAACCAAACTATCAAAACCATCAATAAAAAACTAGGGTCACTGTTTGAAAAATATTTATTCACATATGAGCTACTAGAAAAATATGAGCTGCTAGAAAGACATGTATCCAAACATTCAGACATATATAAGTTGTGTGGTTAGATATATATAAATGAACTTGAACATATATGAAATACATAGATTGAGAAATAGAGCAATATGTAATGCATTTAATTCTGTTTTACTAGAATAATAGTAGAAATAAGCTCGCATATTATTGCTTGAAGCATAAGCTGCAGTGTGATTAGAAACTTGGCCTTGGCAGCTCGGCCGGCTCATGTCTGTCAGTGAAAGATTATTTTGCAAAGTTAGAAAATAATGAATCTGTGTGCATGTGTATCTTTTCCTGCTTCCACCAGAAGAATGGCCTTGTGCGCACTATCAGAGATAATGTCCAGCTGGTGAACAAGAAAGAGACAAAGAAATGTATTAAAGAGACATTCATCCATTGTATTCGAACTAATCTAAGAGCCTTGAATTGGCTACATCCTCGGAAGGACATTGTGACCGACCAGGTGCTTGCAAGGCTGTAATATTCTCATGGGAAAGTAACTTTTTAAAATTGTAGTCTCAGCATTTTTCTAATGAATGGTCATGATGTAATTACCCTGTCACTGACCACGTCAGTGAGGTGGGCAAAAGCTGATTGCAAATGCTATAAAATAACATATGTTACACAAATAAAGTTAGACAAAATTCTGTACAAGTTTGTGTATGGTTTTTTGCCTCCTAATGTACATTAGAGTAGTTGTAAATTAGATACTTGAGTCTCCTGCATTACTGTTTGTTATTGACTGACATTGTTTTTAAATGCCAGATGATTTTTACAGTCTGACTTTAACAAATTTATTTAACATTTTGGTCCTAATCGTGCCGGAATTCCCTTGGTAAGCTGCAGGTCACAGAGTGCATGAGTGGTGATAAATCTGCAGGAGAAGCTGCGAAACAAAATGGTTCTTCTTAAAGTGAAAAGACCTCCGACTGAATTGTTGTGTGTAAAGAGGCTGTCCACTTTCTGATCTGTGGCTGAAAAGCGGAAGACTGGGCCCCAAGGAAAAAAAAGACAGTCAAAGCGGGAGGCTCAGGTAAGAAGAATTTCCCTCTTTGTCTTTGTTTTAGATCAGGGACCAGGTTACACTGTGCTATTGCTAAGGTTTGTGATAGCAGGGAGAGAGAGTCAGTATTGTATCTTGAGTCATAGATCAGGGAATAACAAAGCAAAGTAAACAGTCATTCTAGACACTACTGTGGATATGGGGAAATAAGATACCACGTGGTACAAGAGAAGGGTTACGTAACAGTCTTTTTAAGACATGGGAAATCAGTGCACTAAGAGATCACGAGATCCGCCCCTAACGGATAATGTGAAGCATATGCAATTACAGTAAGCAGATAATGTGAGATATTTTGCAAAATGTGTTAACAACTATAAATTTGATAGTAAACTAGATAAACTTTCACTAGTTAAACTCCTTAAACAAGCTTTAATCTGATGCAGGGCGTCAGGCAAAAGAAAACAGCACCAACTAGGCATACCTCAAGCACATAGGTGGATTGAGGAAGCAAATTGTAAAAAAACAGAAGCTTAAAAATTCTGAAACATTTTTAGACAACAGAGTGAAAGGTCTAACAGACAGAATCTCTGAAAAATGAAAACTTAGAGCAGACTGGACTTGCATTAATTAATGCATACAACAGGAAAATGAGACAGTAGATGGATATTATGCTAGATCATTAAAATGCTTAAAACAACAATTAAAAAATACATTTTAAAAGGTTGCATTGCCTCTGTTAGTAGTTTTATTACAAGGCATATGATAAATCACTGAACAAGCAGGCTGTAAGCCTTACTTGAGTATGCTAGACGTACTGAAAGACACTTTAATAGTAAAAGAAAAAAAGGCACAAGTCTTCACTGCTGAAGACGGAGCTGAAGTATTTGTATTACAGTCAGGTAAAAGGGCATCTAGCTAGGGACTATAAACAAAATAAGAAAGCAATGACAGAAGATAAAGGAGATGTGGACTGACTATATGATAGTGATAATAACCAAAAATCATCAGGAAAGGTTAATAAACAAAAAGAAAATGTGAATGTAGTAGAGGGAATAGAGAAAGTACAAACAGATGTAGAGAATAAAATGAAAATAAAATTTTAGATTTAGCATTGTTGAGCCTGGAGCTCTACCTAGCAAATACAAAACCAGAAGTAACACTTCTGGTGGAGGGAAGAAAGGTCAAATTCCTGTGTGACTCAGGAGCGTCACGGACTTTGATACACCCTCCAAGTTACCAAAACATTCTGAATCACCTGATTATATATTAGTAAAAGCAGCAAATGGACAGCTATACAGGGAACCACTTTCCCATAATATAGCAATAACTGACCCTGTTTCAGGTATGACTCAGAAAAGTAAAATTGTAGTTTCTGCAAAAATATCCAGTAAACTTACTGGGAAGAGACCTTGTGCAGATATTTGGCATAGCAGTAGTTCCTACCATGCAGGGTATGGAAGCACAAAGACAAATGGATGCTCTTGTGGTGTGATCAGAGGGTGAAGCCTATTATTGGTACAGCCAGGACCTAGTTATGATTGGTCCAGGGGCAGTAACCAAAGAACTGATAAACGTAGCCATCAGTAAGGTACCCTCCCTTGACACTGATCAGCAGCACTTGTTACATTGTACTCCATACTACTGTAGCACACCAGGACCTGATAAGGAATATAAGTAAGAATCCTGCTGACAAATTAATATTACAAACTTTATGCTGGGATACTGAGGGAAACAGTGTAGTAAGCTGTTCATTACCTCAGGAGTTCATGAGATTGTATAAGTCCAATAGACTGCCACATGTCAGCTTGACAAAAAACAAAAGTGTTAAATGGGCAGACTTAGAAAAAAAAGGTAACAAAATGGGAAAACAGACTGATTTAAAAATGTCAGGACAAGGGATATAAAAACAAAACTGAATTGGTTGACACAGACACATACAGCTGTACACTTGCAATCTAGTAAGGACAGCTGATTAGCAATTTTATTAAAAGAAAAAGAAGAGGCCTTGTGTAAAATTCCAACAACTCTGTGGTCAACAGGCAAGTTAAATGTAGGGCTTATTCAAGCAGCAGGACCAGTTACAATTACCCCAAGGTCAGCTTTTAGACCACAGAAAAGACAATACATTTTGGAAAAGAATGCAAAAGTAAAAATTAAGCCTATAATAAGCAGCATTACTCAAAAAGGAGTACTGGTAGAATCTCCTGATTCACCATGTGATACACCCTATTTCCTGTTAAAAAAAGCAAACGGGAATGGCAGATGGTACAAGATTTATAAGCTGTAAATAATGCAGTAATACCTAGAGCACCCACGGTGCCAGACCCACATACCTTGTTAAATGATTTAAAGCCACAACAGAAGTATTTTACTGTGGTAGATATAAGCAATGCTTTCTTTTCAATACCTATACATCCTGATAGTCAATATTGGTTTGCATTTACATTTCAGGGTAACAGGTATACATATACTGACTACCACAGGGATATTGTGAGAGCCCAATAATATTTGCACAAAAATGGCTAGCAACCTGGCAGGGTCTACCCCACCAGAAGGTAGTCAAATTTTACTTTATGTAAATGACATCTTGCTAGCAGCACCCAGCAGCAGTGCAGGGTGAATACAGTAGCATTGTTAAAATTTTTAGTAATACAAGGACACAAAGTAAACAAGAGTAAGTTACAAACTTTGGGAAAAAACACAGGTTAGATACCTGGGATATGTGATATTCAATAAAGGTAAAATACTAAATAGTGGAAAGAAAAAAAAAAAAACAGCAATTTTGCAAGCACCCAAACCAACAACTAAAAAAGAAATAATGTCTTTCTTAGGTACAACTAATTTTTGTTAAAGCTGGGTACCAAATTATTTTACGATGGAAAACAAAAGCAGAAATGGCTTTCTGCAGGTTGAAGCAGTTAATAGCTTCTTCATTAGTTTTAAGACTTCCAAAGTTATCACAAACGTTTTTTATTTTAGACCATAGATTGTAAGCAATGGTACATGACATCAGTATTAAAGCAACAACATGGGGATAAGCAATGCCCCATAAGCTTACTATTCATCACAGTTAGACCCAGTGGTGCAACCTTTGCCTCACTGTGTACAAGCAGTAGTTGCAGCAGCAATGGCAGTGCAGGCTTCAGCCTCAGTGGTGTTATTCCACCCTCTCACATTGAGAATGCCTCATGCAGTTGCAATAATTCTGCTACAAGAAAAAGTTGCATACCTTTCTCCTGCTAGACATCTTTCATGTATGACCATACTGCTGAGTCAACCTCATATAAACAGTTAGCTTTACCTAGACAAGATCTTACAGATATGCCCTTGGATGATGCTGAGGTGACATATTACGTGGATGGCTCATGCAGAAGGGGTCCTACAGGGAAAAATCTGGTGGGGTATGCAGTAGTTACAGACACTAAAAATCTAGAAGCACAAACTTTGCCACACAACTTGTATGCTCAAGCAGCAGAACTGGTAGTTTTGACAGGAGCATGTATTTTAGTAAAAGGCAAAAAAGTAAACATATATACTGATAATCAGTATGCTTTTTACAGTGCATGTGTTTGCACAACAATAAAGAAAATAGAGGGATGATTACATCCAGTGAAAACCTATTAATCATGCGCAATTTATTTTGGAGCTATTAGAATCTATTCAGTTGCCTACCAAAGTAGCTATTTGTAAATGTGTAGCTCATACAAAACAACAGGATAAGATTTCAAAAGGTAATGCACGAGCTGATGCAGCTGCAAAGCAAGCAGCCTCAGACTCAGAAACTTTATTTTTAAATGAAAAATTACAACCCTTTGAGATTTTAGATTTAGACATGTTAAAAACAATGCAAATGCTTACTACAAAAGCAGAAAAACAAAACTGGGTAAAACAAGGTGCAATTTTGAGAATGGACTGTACATTTCCAAAGGAAAAAAACAATATTGCCGTCTAATTTATTTAGATATGCAGCTTTGTTGAGCCATGGGCAGAGCCATGTCTCAACAGGGGATGGTACAGTTAGTAAATAAAATATTCCAAACATATGGATACATAAATTATACAATAAAATTTTGTGCAGCTTGTCATACTTGTAACAAGCACCATGCACAAGGAGCATTTAAAACAAGCAAGGGAGTTTCCCTACACCACCATATCCATTCCATACTATTTGTATGGACTTCATAGAGTTGAATAAATGTGAAGGAAAGAAATACTGTTTAGTGACCATAGATATGTTTTCAAAATGGGTAGAAGCTTTTCCAACCAGGAATCCGGATGCAGCAACAGTGGCAAAGGCCCTAGTAAAGGAAATAATTCCTAGATTTGGCATACCGGAAAGAATCTATAGTGGCAATGGGACACATTTTGTCAATCAGACAATTCAACAACTTGGGAGATTTTTTTGGGATTTCCTTAAGGAATCACTGTGCTTACCACCCACAGTCAGCAGGACTGGTGGAGAGGTACAATGGGATTTTAAAAACAAGTTAAGGAAGTTGATGAGTGAGACTCAGAAGAATTGGATTTGCTGTTTACCTCTAGCATTGCTGAGCATGAAAACAGTAACAAATGTAAAGGGTTTGATCCCTTTGAAGTAGTATTTGGAAGGGCATATTATGTGCCTCAGTAAAAGCTCTCATGCCTGCAGAGCTGGAGGCTGACAGTTCACTAGCTAATTATATAAAGAAACTGTTAATAAATAAATCTGTTTTGCAGTTTAACTCTTTTCAGACAAAAGAACTTTCAGCTGAATAAGAACTTTGTGACTGATACACAAGGGCAAAATGGCCAAGAGTAAAGCAAACAAAAAGCAGAGCAACCCAAGAACTATTGCATAATTATTTTGTTAACTGTGCATTTGTTAACTATAAGTGTGACAATTTTCTCTTATTGTGGTTTTTCCCTGCACTCAACCACACAAGTGAAAGTGAGAAGACGTGATGAACTGTTTATAGACTGGCATCCAAACTTTAACACATACCTGGCCATGAAGCAAGTGTATACAGAAACTATGCACATTTCAAATTGCTGAGTTTGTACAGCTATACCAACAACATATAAGAGACTGTTAATGTCCACTGTCCCTCTGGGAATAAAATGAGACTTGGGAAAGTTTTTTATACAGAAACTGTGAGATCACAGGACAAAATTGCTTTATTTTTACCTGTCACACAAAAAGGAGTTGTATGTTTCTACAAAGTAATACCCTCCAGGTGGGCTGGAGTAATGGTAATATAACAATGTCTTATAAATGTTACATTAAAGTCAAAAGTGGGGGTACTGTTTGTGATACTAACCATGATTCATATCTGAGTTCAATGAAAACTACATTAAATGCAGTATGTGACAATCCAGTCTTAACTAAGCAATTGTCTATTAAGAATAGAAAAATGTTTCATGCAGGGATAACACGTATTAGTACCAAAGTAATGATTTTATTTGTGGGAAAAAGGCATATAAATGGTTACCTGAGAATTGGTCCGCAGTTGTTTTTGGGTTATCTGGTTTCAGCAATAAGACATACTGCAGAATTACCTTTGGGTAAGATAGCAAAGGTAAGGAAACGAGCTGGAGAATCAGAAGGTCCAGTGAAAAAAACCTGTGAATCCAGTTGGTAAAATCGAAGCTGGTTGAAAAGGCCATAATTCAGTAAAAGACAAAAGTAAATTGACTCATATGGACTTGGGCAACAGTGTTATATCCAGGGCAGGAATACCACCAGCCTATGGAGCAGTCAAATCGATCTGGGAGCTGAGGAAGCTGTCAAGAAGTCATGAGCAATGCAACATTTCCACCCTAGAATTGGTGACTAATGAACTGAATGCAATAAAAACTGTTGTGCTACAAAATCGAATGGCTCTTTACTTCACCCTAGCGGCAAGAGGTGGTACACGAAGAAGAATGCTGTGCGTACATTCCAGACAACCAACATGAAATCAATGACCACCTAGAGGTAATTCAGCAAGTATCAGCAATGACTAAACCAGACCCAAACCCACTGATGGACTTTTTCCAGAATCTGTTTGGGGGGGTGGGGTTCCATCCTATTAAACATTTAATTGCTATTTGTGTGGGTATACTCCTAATAGGAGCATGTGTTTACTGTGAAATTCCCTGCATGAAAAGATTAATCAAAAATTTGTTGATATATCTGTTACTGAAACTTTTTACCAAAGTGTTGAAATTGAAAGATTAATTTCAGATAATGCTTTTTCTGAAATATAAAACAAATGACTTAATTAGCTGAAAGTCCTTGAAAAGGAAAAGGCTAAAAAATAAAATGATATTGTTTATGTTTCAAATAGAATGAAATGCATTAACAGGAGGGAGAATGTTAGAAAAATATTTATTCACATATGAGCTACTAGAAAAATATGAGCTGCTAGAAAGACATGTATCCAAACATTCAGACATATATAAGTTGTGTGGTTAGATATATATAAATGAACTTGAACATATATGAAATACATAGATTGAGAAATAGAGCAATATGTAATGCATTTAATTCTGTTTTACTAGAATAATAGTAGAAATAAGCTCGCATATTATTGCTTGAAGCATAAGCTGCAGTGTGATTAGAAACTTGGCCTTGGCAGCTCGGCCGGCTCATGTCTGTCAGTGAAAGATTATTTTGCAAAGTTAGAAAATAATGAATCTGTGTGCATGTGTATCTTTTCCTGCTTCCACCAGAAGAATGGCCTTGTGCGCACTATCAGAGATAATGTCCAGCTGGTGAACAAGAAAGAGACAAAGAAATGTATTAAAGAGACATTCATCCATTGTATTCGAACTAATCTAAGAGCCTTGAATTGGCTACATCCTCGGAAGGACATTGTGACCGACCAGGTGCTTGCAAGGCTGTAATATTCTCATGGGAAAGTAACTTTTTAAAAATTGTAGTCTCAGCATTTTTCTAATGAATGGTCATGATGTAATTACCCTGTCACTGACCACGTCAGTGAGGTGGGCAAAGGCTGATTGCAAATGCTATAAAATAACATATGTTACACAAATAAAGTTAGACAAAATTCTGTACAAGTTTGTGTATGGTTTTTTGCCTCCTAATGTACATTAGAGTAGTTGTAAATTAGATACTTGAGTCTCCTGCATTACTGTTTGTTATTGACTGACATTGTTTTTAAATGCCAGATGATTTTTACAGTCTGACTTTAACAAATTTATTTAACAGTCACTTTACAGAATAAAAGCCTTCTTAACCCCTCCAGCTAAAATTGCCATAGCTTGCTCTCACCTTCTTTCAACCCTTCTGTATGCATCCCCTCTACTCTCGAATTTAAACAAGACTGTCCGTAACAAACTCCCAATTTGCTACAACCACATTGCCAGGTTTGCCACTGGGCTGCCTTTTAGGACACATCATTGCATCAATCTAAATCAGCTTGGGTGGCTTGAACTACCCAGCCTAATCCGGTATAACCAACTGATTATGGCCTATAAAATCCTCTATAATCTGGGCAATACTCCTGCACTTAAAAATATTATCACACCCTATAACAATCCTAGACCGCTTCGATCCTCTAACAAACTACTAATTCAGACTAGCAAAATTAATAACACAGCTGGTGATTCTCTCTTTGCAAACTCTGTAAGTAGATCCTGGAACTCTCTTCCAGCTGATATTACCTTACTTTCCACCTTAGGTCAATTTAAAACTAGACTCAAACAACATTTGTCATTAACTGGCTATTTCAATGTATCAAGCCTGGCTAACTCTCTCTAGAAAGTGTAAAAATCTGTTAACCAGTTTACTGTGTAATTTAATTTAATCCTGACTTGTGCTCAGGATTAACTGTAACCTGTGGAACTTGTTTAACTTGCTTACTTATGTAATCTCTGTAAATAGTCTGTTTGTAATATGTAATGCTGGTATTATGTAATGCTGTATCTGCTTACCCTTGGAGCTTTTCTCCCCGGGCCTCTGCTGCAAATGGACATGCATCCAGTCGGACTATCCCGGCCAACAAATGTAAAATAAAAATAAAATAAATGTGTTCATGTGTGTATGTGTTCATGTGTGCATGTGTGCATGTGCAGACCGTAAAGTGTGTTTCCTGTCTTCCTCTCACAGGTGCTGAGTTAGGGGTTGGCAAAAGCAGCAGGCAACCTGAAGCCACTGCCACGAATAGTGGTGATGATGACACATGTATTTTGGAACAGGAAGATTTGACAGGGTCTGTCGTTGGTCTGCCAATCGACAGTACACAGCGTTCAACCCCATCTATGTGCACACTCATACTGTCAATACATCCCTCACCACCAATGGCCATAGGCGAGGAACAGCATACAGTTGGCATTGACCAGGAGAGTGTGGTACCCATGGCACTTGCATCCCCTCACAGCAGCCATAGCCACAGACCTGGAATGGTACCATATAGGCGGAGGTCCAGGGGTTCTCGGGGGAGCACCACTGGTTGTATTTCCCCTGGCAGGCATGCCCTCACAGGTCTTACGACGACCAGTATGTTCCAGGCTATAATGCAGTCTCAGGCACATATGGAACGGTACACCAGGCAGGGACTTAGGGTGCAGAGGGCAAATTACACCGCTATCAATGACAGCATCCGTGACCTTGCCGGTGCCATCCGGACTTACACCGAGGTCATTTATAGATGTTGGGGGGAGACATTAGATGCCCTCCACAACATGTCTTCCATGAGCCAGGACCGTGCGGGACATTTGCGACGTTGAAGTGGACGCATGCCAGCAACAGCAACAGCTGGCAGTGGTCATGGACGGCCCACAGTTCACAGCCGCTCCCATAGTGGCAGTACCAGCCCCAGCAATGCTGGGGCTGGCCTGTCTATTGACTGTCCCAGTAGACCACGTGCACGTGGCTCTGGCCAGTCCCAGCAGGGACATGGGTCCAGTCGTCATACCTCTGCCGCTGATGACAGTACCCAGTCACGGTTGGTACCCAATACTGTCCATAGCACCCCTGCCAGGCACAGGTACTGTGTCCGTGGCTGGAGACAGTGATCTGTACAGCCTAGCAGGTACAGTCTGTGGCTGTCCCACAAACTACTGTATATGGCAGCCACATGGTGGAGCTGTGTGCATGCAGACACACACACACATTAACCAAACAACTAGGGTTTACACATACACTCACACATTACATCAACATTGGCCCATGCTGTACTGTTGTCCCTCACACACACACACACACACACACACACACACACACACACACACACACACACACACACACACACACGCACACACTCACACTCACACACACACACACACAGACATGTCGATTGGATGGGTCAATGTCAGGCTCTGGCAAATAACAAAACGCCCTGTGCATATGATGATACCTGTGTCGCCTCCTGTCATCTGCATCATTGACGGAGGGACAGGCTAACATGGTGCTGATACACAGGTTGACACTATAGCAGTGTAGCAATAATAGCAAGTTGTCAACAAGGAAGTGTAACAACATCCTTGTAGGTATATCTCAGCAGACATTATGCATCAAAGCTCTGATTGTCAATGTAGCATTGTTTACACCACTGTTAGGTCTGAGTATTTATTGTCCACCCATGTGCCACTTGGCTGAAGTGTAATGTGTTGCCAGCATGTGTTAGTGAGTGGACAGTACGTGTGTGATGTGTGCAGTACAGATTAGCAAGTGTACATCTGTGAACATGGTGGGTGCGCACTGTTTGCATGTACGTGCATAGTGGACACATGGGACATGTGGCATACCCTGTCGTACACATTGTTAACATCTCATAGTATCTTTCAATGGCCAGTATGCATTCTACTACAGTTATGTACTAACATGGGTAGACGTGTGTATGACATGGGTTGACACTATGCTGTGGGTGATACTGTTAATATCTGTCAATGATTTGCAGTCTGGTAGTATACACAACCTCAACAGCATGACTATAAGCAATCATTGGATGATGTCCTGACAAATGACACACAGTAGTAGGGAACTCAGTAACAATTGGATCCTTCCGGTGCTACACTATAACAATAGCCAGTGGTAATGACCGCCACCCATTCCTGTCACCACATCTGTTTGGCATATAGCCCCCTTAGGTACATGCAGACACACTAGGGATGTGTCCATCCAAATCTGGAAATGCATGCATTGGCCTACAATGCATTCCCTGGATGGGATGCATATCCTACACAAGGGTATCATACAGACAGACACCTGTTGTCTGATACATGCTGTATAGCAGTAAGCCGACTATGGCATAGTCATCCTCGTGTACTATACATACTATCCCATCAGTACCACATAGGTGGTAGCCCATAACATGTATGTTGGGTACCAATGTGTACATACAGCCTCATGTTATGTCATGTGTCCCTTGGTATCCACATACCCATAGGTATTGTGGAGTCCCAAGGTGTATCACATAAGACATTAGAGGCCTGAATGCATATCCACAAGGCAGTCGTACACCTATAAAGACTGTCCATTCTTGGCAGTCTTTGTTGTGTATGACCATGTCTGACATATATCCCAGGCATATACCCTCACTCACACTATTCTTAAGTAACTGTCATGGGTGTGTGTGCCACAGATGACCTTGGCCACAGAACATGACAGTGGATGGCCTTGTCACATACATACATATTTGACCTACGATCTGAGAAGCAGCAGCACAATCTGTCAATGGAAACAAATGTATTCATGTAGTATGCAGGCTTCACACCTATGTACTGATTGAGGGGACATGTACACATATATATTTGCCACACAGATACCTGATGTGTGCAATGCACTTACTGTTGTAATCATACTATGTTATACCATAGTAAAAGCAAAACCTACACCACATTGACACACACATACAGTCAGCATTTGCAGGATTCAAACCCCTACCTAGCTATGTTATGATACTAGAGAGCGATGCATTAACACTGTGCGTTATCTGCTTTATTGGGTGGCTTCCCTTCTCCGGCTGTATTTGTAGGATGGTAACATCATCAGTCTCTCCAAAGAGGAATGTACCTCTTTTAGTGTGTTTTCCCAGTCTCCAAAAAGGGCACTCCTTTCAAAGACAATTGCACACTTACACACACCCTCACTGTTTGCAGGATTTAAACCCCTACCTAACTATGTTATGATATTACAGAGAGATGCATTAACACAGCATGCTATTTGTTTTACTGGCTGGTTTCCCTTCTCCTGCTGTATTTGTAGGATGGTGACATCATCAGACTTTCCAAAGAGGAATGTACCTCTATTAGTGAGTTTTCCCAGTCTCCAAAATGGGAGCACCTCTCAAAGGAAACTGCACACATACACAACCCCCCACACACACACTGTTTGCAGGATTCAAACCCCTACCTAACTATGTTATGATACTAGAGAGAGATGCATTAACATGGCGCACTATTTGCTTTACTGGCTGGTTTCTCTTCTCCTGCTTTATTTATAGGATGGTGACATCATCAGATTGGACATGGTGATGTGTGTACACTTTGTTTTATGCCATTCCAGAAATGGTCCATGTGGGTCAGCAGGTGTCAACAGCTTGAACAAGACCTCAGAATCCTTACCTTGTATGATCTATCTGTGGACACATTGACATTTCTTCATATGTCAACACATATTTATGCACAGCTTGTTGGTTTTGTGGATACTACATGTGTCTGGGATGTTGATAAAGGGCTATTAAAAGTATATGTGATACATGTGTAGATGTGTTCATTGATGTATGTCCTGGGTGGCTGCCTTGCAAACAGTCTAGCATGTTTGGGAACCATGATCCGCACATGAACATACCACAGTTGGTAGGGTTGTGTGTATGTCAGCTTCCAATAGCTCTGTTTATGATTGCAACCATGATGGACTCCATGACCTTGCACATCAGACTTCATAGGCATACTGGACTTGACTTCCCATAGTGTGTTGTGCACCAACACTTGTGGGGAGTGCCATATGTAGCTGTGATACATTCAACGGTTCCACATCCTGTGTAGGGGGTGAGGCTCAGCTGATTGTTCAGGTGCAGGATCTGTTTGTTCTGTAGTTTGTGCATGACACATATTGGGAATCAATGTATTCCACTTGCTGCCATGCTTTTGGCAGTGGGGGCAGCTGCTCATCCATTCTACATGTGATATCTCCTGGTATGATGATACGGACTATTGTCAGTGGGAGGTGGGTATGTACATATGGGCCTGTCTGTCATGATGTCGGCATTGTCACTCAGTTGACCCTGACTCAGGACATATATGGGTGTACATTGCTATTGATGACACAGCTGAAGGAGGTGTCATGATTCAGTCTGGACTCCTTCTCAGCTACTCTTTACAAAACACCAACGGACATGAGCACTAATCCCTGTTATACTCTTTTACACGCTTAACACCCTACTGATCCTTTGTGATCAGGCTACAGAGTATGTCATGATAATATCCTGGCATGTCCTGGGGTTGGTTTCGTGTGTACTCTCCACTCCAGCTGGTGGATATTGTGATATTGACACAATGTCACATCTGCCTCATGTACACAGACAACCCTCTCCTCCTCCTGACAAACTCAGATATATGTGTGAGATGCACCTATATAGACATACAGGGTGCTGAACTATCTCGACCCATGACTGGCACAGTCTATCAGGTGGTGAAGGTAACCACACACACCACATATCAGTCTCACATATCCTCTAGCAACAGCACTCAAACCACATTATCACACATAGTCATACTCGTATGCTGTAAATGTACTCTGCCTAAGCAGCAGAGACCTCCAAAGCAGACACACACACACACACACACACACACCTGCTACCCCACTACAATACCCACATATCACATAGTTCACAATGTCAGTGTGCCACACAGTCACTGCCCTTCGGGCTAAACAACACACCTAATACACTTGTAATAGGCGACACTTATTGTCAGACACACTGATGTACCACTCACCTGCCCTAACAAGGGAATAGTCACTTTGGGCTGTCTGTTGGGTGCCAGGATCTGCCGCATAACACAGGCAGTCAGGCCACTCCAAAGCAAGTACAGGACTGGCACCATCATTGTCCATGCTGGTGTGTATAACCTCAGACATTACTCCCTGGACCACATGACATGATACATGGAGGAACACTCTGATCATGTAGTGCAGGCCAGTATGACCCTGACCTTGTCTAGCATCTTACATCCACCAATTATGATGTCACAGTATACAGACATACATATCACATTTAACAGTTGCCTAAAAAATTTGTTTAATTCATAGGGGATACAGTGTCTGTCAGCCTATGGTGACATGCTCAACATGCCATGTAGCTTCACTATGGATAGCTTGCACCTGTCACCCTTGGACTTTGGAATGCTGGCTAAGGCTCTTGCTACCACCATAGTGCCTTTTTTTAAGCAGGGCTCAGAAGACAAACCCACCTCCATAGACATTACAGGTTAAATGAAACTAAGGGTAATGCTGCTCAACAACAGATGTGTTAACCTCATATTGCAGCCACTCAGGACTCTCCTCAGTATGGAGGATAGTGATGTCTGTGCACTAACAGATGCCTGGTTCAGGCTCGCGTATGCACACCAGACTACCAGGTTATGTTTCATACCATGCTGTCTGACAACAAGACTTGGAACAGACAACACAACTAGAGGGAGTATCCATATACATCACAAATACACACACTTCCGGGTTAGTAGCACTGCACAAAGCATCACAGACCATACATATACAACTACCATTGTGCAATACTGACTTTCAGTTTGTTGTCTGCTACAGAACACACTCCCAAACTCAGGAACCACACTCAGCTTTTGTGGGAACTATGGAGAATATGAAGGTCTCCACAAACACCATTATATTGCGTGAATTCATATACACAAATATTGACTGGGGATACTACTCAAGCCCCGACACCCTCACCCAACAGTCGCTACCATTTGTAGACTCATATGCTATGGCACAACCAGTCAGCACAGCCACAAGGGGGAATACATATTGGACCCGATCATCACCAACATGGGGACTCTATGTTCCACACCAGCGATATGCCCCTCATTGGTAAGGTCAGAGCATACATGTATATCACTGGACATACATATACCCTCCACACACTCATCCTGGGTAATCTTGGTGAACTTCTCATGAGCCAACGTCTCACTTCACCGAAGGAAGGTTGTATCCTTCAGAGATGCTGAGACAGTGGCAAATACGGCTCACAGTGCTGCATCCTTTACATACACATTCTATGGACACCTAGTGGACTGCATGGATTGTGCTATCCCAAATAACAACAGAACTCACTACTCCAATGGCAGGGGACCTGTCTGGTAGACCCCAGCTATTAATAAGCTGTACAATGTCAGGAGGAAGCTACTACATGATAGAGCACAATCCCAGACTGGGAAGGCATCTGTGATCTGTACTAGCAGACAGCTACGATCACTCATGAACTTTTCTAAGGGCCACTTCTACCAGACAATTGCAACAGACACGTAGGACTATAACACGGCCTTCTTCAGTTATGTCAGGAACCTGGGTGGACACTCACTGATATGCTGTGAGTTACTGCATACTGACTAAACCTACCCTGAGCCCACTGGCATTGCCAACATCCTGGCAAAAAGGTTCAGTGCAGATGTCTCCCACCCATCCCCCCTAAGGAGCAACTATCCATCCCAACAGAGTATAACCTCCCTGACATCACACAGTAACAGGTGAGTGCTGCCCTCCCCAAAGCGTACATCACAGTATCAATGTGACCAGACGGTGTCCCAGCCTGCATCTTACACGAGCATCATGACAGACGTAACCCTCACATTACATCACTGTTCAATATCGGAGTTACCACAGGATATGTACACAAGGAATGGTGTACAGTGACAGTGGTCCCACTCCACATAGTTGGTGCCACAACGGATCACAGACAATATTGCCCTATAAGCCTAACTAGCCTAGTTCTGCAAAGCTATGGAGCGTATTGTCATGGGACTCATACACATAGACATCAGGAACCTACAGACACTGTGTCCTACACATTTCAGCATTGTTGTGGGCAGATCTTGCCTCTTGAACCTGTTTGTATTCTTTAAATGGCTAACAGGTCCATCGACATAGGGACGGCTGTCCACACAGCCTACCTGAACCTTGCAAAACCCTTCAACACAATAACCCACTGGGCCATTATGCATAGGCTCACCAGCGTCGATATGGACACATATCTCACACGATGGATTGATACCTGAATCAGGGATAGCACCCACATGGTCAGAATTGCAGGTGCCATGTCTGACTATACACCAGTTACACATGGCATCCCACACGGCTCGGTCCTGGGACCTCTCTTGTTCAGTATATATTTGTCTGACGTACAGGGTACCACAGGGGGAATATAGCTGAACATGTTTGCACTTGACTGCAAACTGGGTGCCATGATCAACTCTCCAGCTGCCACATACACACTCAAACAGGGTCTCACAGAGATGGATGACTGGTGCCTGAGCCATGGCCTACAGCTAAATGCCATTAGTTGCATAGTCATCCCCTTTGGGAATAACAACATGCTCACACATTACCACATAGGTAGTACTCCATTACATACGGTAGGAGTTGTTAGGGGTTTGGGGACATGACTTGTTCGTACTGTCACCTTTGACATTCACTTTGCCAAAGTGGTTGGACACACCTACTATGTGGGCCACCTTATCCCATATGGTTTTACATCTAGATCGAGTGAGGTCATTGTGCCCCTATACGTATCACATCCATGCTTGGTTACAATGCCACATTTGGGGTGTACCTTACCCAACACCTGCAGCAACTGTACTGGCCAAAGAAGTTCCTCACCAAGCAGATCTAGGGACTCACACAGATGCCCTGCACAGTTCGGATGCAGTAACTCCAGCTCTACTCAGTTGCTTACCACCTACTCAGATATGATGTGTGCCTGTTGTTTACAGATATACCCAACCCAGAATTACTGGACATGCTCCACCTCAGGATATCTGACTCCCTTGGAGCTACACACTCCAGGGATGTATACCTCAGCACAGATGTTAATAGGACATTGTGGAGGGACAGATTCTTATCCCAGCGGCTCCACTCACTCCAGAATGTAATCCCAGTTTCACATAGGCAGAGCCACCCACTGACCATCTACAGGAGACATCTTGACGACTGTATGGGTGATCGTATGTTTACCCCTGGGATATCTTCTGTGTCCCTGCTAGACAGAGGCACACTAGCCTAAACAGACATGGTTTATCTTGTGTGACCTGCTATTCACACACACAGGGTAGTAATCTGACAGGGTTGCGAATGCCAAACACACTCTGGCTAGGCTTGTACATGCCCTAGGGCAGATAGCCTAGTATCGACCTCTGAACCTATGCTAATGTTCAAGATGCACAATGTTTATTGCTGATACTGTTTGCAGGTCTTTATCATCTTTGCTTTACCAGTTTCTATGAACAACTTCAGTATCTGCAGAACATATTTGATTATGACAGGGTTCCACTATATTATAGATGTGTCTGTTGTCATATAACTGTCTGCACAGGGCGGATTGCTGTATAGTGACAGGTTCCTGGGTTAACACATGCAACTGCCAGATATGCATGACCCACTGCTGTACTCAGACATGGCCTAAGTGTGTGAGCATGCCCAGTTCAGCCATTCCGTGTTTTGTTGCTTGACATTTGTCTCATTTATTCAAGTGTGTGAGCATGCCCAGTGTGACCTTTCAGTATGTTGCTATCTGAGGTCCACTACATTTGTTGATGTGTGCGAACATGACCGATATTAACATTTATACTGTGTGTGTTGGAAGTCAGGTTCTGTTCTCACTGCAGGACTCACCTTTGTGTCATAACTCGACAAGGATTATGCTGTGCCTGCAGGGTTTCCATGAAATACTTTGCATAGACTTATCAACATTCCTTCATACAGGCTGACCACTGCAATGCTGTCATGGTTTAGTGGTTCAGTACTTTGGCTATAGTACACAGTATCCTGGGTTCAAGGCCCATCACTGCTTTATATTTTCATAATGAGCAGACCAGACTGCTTAAGGGCCAGTTAAGCAAATATGAACATGTTGGTTTTTGTTCAGCTATGCCCTACTTAGACCAGGCTTGTCCGACATTGCTCAATATTCACCAACTTTGCTGGACATTGCCCAATATTACTGTACATTGACCACAGTTGTGCTAGTTGGTGTGTGCGATTTTGTTTGCATATACTACATGGTGGTAAATGCTGTTTAGCACTGCTTTATATTGCTTAACACATGGCAATCATGCCTTAGGTGGTGCTGCAGGGCTGCCTATGTCAGATGCACATACTACATTCCCTGTACATGTTTGAAAGCAGGTAGTGTCAACTTAGGCATCCCTTTTACTATATGTGCGAGTCGGAGAGAGGTATCATTTCCAGAGTTCCTACTGAGCCAGTGTATGTGCTATGTGTTGCCTCTTTGCCAAGGGCAAAGCATACTGGGCACGCCTCCTTCTGCCTACTGGGGCAGGCTCAGGTTGTTCCTCCTCTGAGTCATGCTCTGCCTGTGATGGCCTTGGCAATGGTGAGGGGCTGTTTGGCCCAGGCCTATGCTGGTCCTGCTGCAGCTGTTTTCACAGGATCATATTATGTAGCACATACCATGACAATTTGGGTACATGTAGTTGGTGAGTACTGCAAGGCTCCACAAGATGTATCCAGGCACCGAAACTGTGACTTGAGCATCCCAAACACATGCTCTATTACATTACGTGTTTGTGCGTGTGCCTCATTATGGCATTCCTTTTCAGGTGTGTGTGCGTTTCTGATGGGTGTCATCAGCCATGGCTCCAGTGCATGGCCAGCATCCCCCACTAGGTGACCATGTGGGATGTCCCCATTGGCAAATGTCTGGTACAGCTGCATCAGATGCCAGCTATGGGAATCATGGTAGCTTCCAGGGCAGCCTGCACACACATTCAGTATTATGCCCTGGGCATCACACATGACCTGGCAGTTGATGGAGGGGAAGCCCTTGCGGTTGAAGTAGACCATACCCCGCTCGCCGGCTGGTGCTTTGATGCGTATGTGCGTGCAGTCTATTGCACCCACTACCTCAGGGTATTCCACTATTTGCTGGAAGAGATGCATATTGTTGGCCAATACCTCATGAGAATTGGGGAAATATACATGATCACCGACATGTGCTGGCATGGCATCCAGGAACTGGTGCAGTACCCTGGATGCTGATGCCTGCGATATCCCCATCATATCACCAGTTGGTCTCTGGAAGGTACCTGTTGCTAATATTCTTAGGCCAACACATACCTTGGTTTCCACTGTGATGGGTTCCTCTCTGTTGGTTCTGTGTGTGAGGCGGGGCCTGCACAGCTCAACAATTTTCTGCAGGAGGTCTCTGTCCACTCTATAGCGCTCCACTATCTCCAGCTCATGTAGCCCCTGGTAGGTTACCCTGGGCCTGTATACTCTTCTCCGTCTCCTCACTGTGGGTTGTCCAGCAGCATTTACATTGTCTCCACCCTCAGCATGTTGCATATGTCACCTTATAACAGCAATGGCAGCCCCTAACATTTCTTTGTCTCAGTAAAGCTTTTTCAGTTTTCACTTCTATTAGCTTACTGCAGTGTCTGTTGTGAGAAACATAATGGACTGTTGTTTGCAGAGTTTTAAATGCTAGGCTGGGCTGGGCTAGTGTACTGCCTGTGTAATTGCCTGATTCTGATTGTTTTCACCTGCTAGCTCTGCTAGTACTCCCTGGTAGCTTCCTACTATTTGTTGTGCTTCCTTTTTCCTTTCTGTTTCCTCGGGGGGGGGGGGGTGAGTGTCACGCACACAAGTGTTTTGGTGTTAATCTTAGTGGCCTTGAAACTGCCTGCCCCTCTTGTAAATTTGTGTTTGGATACTCCTTCTGGGCCCATCTCATTTGCTCACTCAACTGAGTGCAGTGAGATCATATTCTGATTTCAGGCACTCCTACTGTGTACAAAGAGAGCATCTGGGAAACAGAAAAAAAAAATGAAAGCTTGTTTCCTGCCTTTCCTGTTAAGTGGTATAGACTATTTGTAGGCTTCTGAGACCCTAAGCCCTTCTGTGTTGGAGGGAAGCCTTCTAGTTTAGTTTTTTTTTCTTATAACTAGCCAGTTTTCTAGTTTCAGCACTCAAATCTGTTTCTTTGATCCCAGCACTTGTTCAGAAAAAAAAATAAACATTTCATCCGCTTTTACTGTACTTGTGTTTCTACCTACTTTATTTTTACTTTTGCATCATCTTAAAAGCACTCAGTTGTATTTATTACTGCTTGGTGTAACTCATTCTAAGCCTTTTGGTTTAAACACTTGGGCTTCAGACCAGTTGTTTTGCACTGAGAGGGTTTGTGGTCTGCACTGTAGTGGCAGAACAGGTAGCTTACATCCTTCTAGGTTGGGAACTGCTGATTGAGGGCTCAGTGTCTGTTATTCTAAAAGTGTATTAATTCTGGTTTAAGCACTTGGGCTTTCAGGCCAGTTATTTTACATTAAGAGGGTTCGTGGTCTGCACTCTTGTGGGAGGAGAGGCTGGACTCTGCCCTTCTGATCTGGGAATTTCTGGTTAAAGGCTTATAGTGCATGCATATCTGAACTGCTTCTTACTGAAGTTGGTGCGCCTTGTTTGCTGTGGCATAGACTGGATTCGGGCCTGCTGGATCTAGCTTTGTTTGTGTAACTTGAGTACTAATCCAGGCATTCTCTAAAGTATTCAATTGTATTTATTACTGCTTGGTAGTAACTTGATTAAAGTGTAGCTATCATTCTAAGTCTTTTGGATTAAGCACTTGGGCTTCAGACCAGTTGTTTTACATTAGGAAGGTTTGTGGCATGCACTGTGGTGGCAGGACAGGTAGCTTTCATCCTTCTAAGTTGGGAACTGCTGATTGAGAGCCCAGTGTCTGTTATTCTTAAAGTGTATTAGTTCTGGTTTAAGCACTTGGGCTTCAGGCCAGTTATTTTACATTAAGAAGGTTCATGGTCTGCACTCTTGTGCGAGAAGAGGCTGGACTCTGCCCTTCTGAGTTGGGAATTTCTGGTTTAAGGTTTATAGTGCCTGAATATTTGAACTGTATCTTACTGAAATTGGTACACCTTGTTTGCTGTAGCATAGACTAGATCCAGGCCTGCTAAATCTAACTTTGTTTATATGCTTGTTTGTTTGCTTGTTATTTCCCTGGAACGCTAATTCCACCTAATACGCGGCTTCTCAGCGCTTCTGTGGATCACTAGTGATATCTGCATTGCTTACTGTACTTATTTCCTTGTTTCACTTGAAAGAAAGTTACTGTTTGTCGTTTTTGCATTTAAGTTACCTGTAACACATTGCACTTAAGTTACCTGGCACTTGCTCACTAAAGCAATTATATAAGTCAGCACTAAAAATTAAAAGCACTACACCCTCACTCCCCACTGGCCCTTGTTTTCAATTATAAAGGAATTCCCAATATTATTCTAGCATGTCCAAAGGTCAGTTGTCAATCTCCTCTCTAGTCCAACTGGTGAATCTGGGAATCTTGAGGCAATGTTACAACTGCTTCATGTACACAGACAACCCTCTCCTCCTCCCAACAAATTCCAACACATGTGAGAGATGCAACCATATAGCCAAACTGGAGGCTAAGCTCTCTCAACTCAGTACTGGCATAACCAGTCAGGAGGAGAAGGAAACCACACTCACTACAATTCCAGTCTCACATAGACCTACCACGACAGCAAACCAAACACATAATCACACAAAAACATACTCAGAGGCTCTAAATAAAGATCTGCCTAAGCAGCAGAGACCTCCAAAGCAGACACCCAAGCAACCGCTACCCCAAAATAAAACACGTGCAACACATATCTCACAAAGCCAGTGTGCCAAACAGTCACAGCCCTTAAGACTAAACAACACACCTGATACACTTGTAATAGGTGACTCTATCGTCAGGCACACTGACGTCCCACTCACCAGGCTGAACAAGGAGAGGGTCATGGTGAGCAGCCTGTCGGGCGCTAGGATCCACCACATAACACAAGTACTCAGGTCACTCCAAGGCAAGTACAAATATGACTCAGTCATTGTCCATGCTGGTGTGAATGACCTGAGATGTACCTCCCTGGACTACATGCAAAGAGACATAGAGGAGCTCTCTGAGCATATAGCCCAGGCCAGTATGACCCTGAACTTGAATAGCATCTTACCCTCACCAAGAATGATGCCACAATATGAAGACAAGATGATCAATTTCAACAATTGGCTTAAGTACTGGTGTCATTCAAAGGGGATCCAATGCCTGTCAGCTTGGGATGATATGCTCGACAAGCCACGATGCCTCGCTAGGGACGGCTTGCACCAATGCCAGAAGTCTAAACCTCAAGATGCATGCAATCAAAACTCTCCTTAGCATGGAGAACATCGATATCTGTGCAGTAACAGAAACCTGGTTCAGGGCTCCCGAGAGCACCCCAGCACTACCAGGTTATACCTCATACCATGCTTTTCGGCCCCAAAACTTGGACCGAACCACAAAAGGAGGGGGAGTATTGATATTCATCAAAGATACCCACACCTCCAGGTTGGTGGCAAAGCACGAAGCATCAGAGACTATCCATGTGCAAATAACAATGGGTAAAACTGCCTTCAAGTTTATAGCCTGCTACAGACCACCCTCCCAAACCCAGGAACCCCACTCGGCCTTCCTGAGAACACTGGAAAATATGAAGGTCTCTCCAAACACCATTATATTGGGTGACTTCAACTACCCAAACATAGACTGGGAGCATTACTCTAGCTCCAACACCCTAGCCCAAAGGTTCCTAGAATTTATAAACTCAAATGCTATGGAACAACTTGTTACCACTACCACAAGAGGGGAAAACATACTGGACCTGATCATCACCAACATGGGGACTCTATGCTCCAGACCAGAAGTGTATCCCTCACTGGTAAGATCAGACCATAAACTAATCTCACTGGATATTCACATCCGAACCCCACCCCCTGCCCAGAAAACCACAGTGAAAAACTTCTCTAAAGTAAATTTCACACTCCTCAAAACCGAGGTGGAATCCTTCAAAGCCCCCGGGCCTGTGGAAAATACGGCCCAGACCGCAGAATCCTTTATAAATGCATTCTATGAACACCTTCAGGAATGCATGGATCATGTGATCCCAAATAAAACCAAGACCCAATCCTCCAAAGGCAGACGTCCTGTCTGGTGGACCCCAGCCATAAACAAACTATACAATAGAAGGAGGAAGCTACTAAATGATAGAGTAAAATCCCAAAAAGAGAAGGCATCACTGATCAGTATTAGCAAAAAACTACGGGCACTCATAAAATTGTCTAAGGCCAGCTTCGAGAGAAAAATTGCACAGGACACTAAGGATAATCACAAGGCTTTCTTTAGTTATGTTAGGAACCTGGGTGGTAATTCCCAGATATGCTCAGAATTAGTCCAAAATGACAAAAAATACACCGAACCCACAGACATTGCCAACATCAAAGCTGACAGGTTCAGTGCAAACCCCCCCCCTCCCCACCAAAAGGGCAAATATCTATCCCAGCAGAGGGCTGCCCCCCTGACATCTCAGATGCTCAGGTAAGAGCCGCCCTCTCCAAAGCAAAAAACACAGCATCAATGGGACCAGACGGTGTCCCGGGCTGCATCCTACATGAACTCCAAGAAGAGCTAAACCCAAACATAAAACTACTGTTCGATCTCAGCCTTACTAAAGGATATGTGCCCAAAGAGTGGCGTACAGCAACAGTGGTCCCTCTCCATAAAGGTGGTGCCTCAACAGATCCTGGAAACTATCGCCCCATAAGCCTGACTAGCTTGGTCTGCAAAGCTATGGAAAGGATCATCATGGACCTCATAAATAAAGATATTGGGGACCTACAGACACTGGATCCTACCCAATTCGGCTTTATTAAGGGCAGATCCTGCCTCTTAAACCTGGTTGATTTCTTTGAAACAGTCACCAAGGCCATTGACGAGGGGAAGGTGGTCCACACAGCCTACCTGGACCTCGCAAAAGCCTTCGATACAATACCCTACTCGGGCATTATAGATAAGCTCACCAGCTTAAATATAAACCCCTATGTCACTAGATGGATTGCAAAATGGCTCAAGGACAGAACCCACATGGTTAGAATTGCTGGAGCCATGTCAGACTCCAAACCAATTACAAGTGGTGTCCCACAAGGCTCAGTCCTGGGACCTCTCTTGTTCGGTATATATTTCTCGGAGGTACAGGCCAACACGGAAGGACTGTGGCTGACCAAGTTCGCAGATGACTGCAAACTGGGCACCATAATCGACTTTCCAGCTGACACAAGCATCCTCCAAAAGGGCCTCATAGAAACAGACAACTGGTGCCAGAGCCATGGCCT
This sequence comes from Protopterus annectens, assembly GCF_019279795.1. Taxonomy (NCBI): domain Eukaryota; kingdom Metazoa; phylum Chordata; order Ceratodontiformes; family Protopteridae; genus Protopterus; species Protopterus annectens. Next base: position 167,573,633 of record NC_056737.1, read on the forward strand.
CAAGCTAAATGCCAAAAAGTGTATAGTCATCCCTTTGGCAAAACAAAGTGCCCACAAATTACCACATAGGTGGTAATCCATTAAGTACAGAAGAAGTAATTAGGGACCTGGGGACCCAAGTTGATAGCAATCTCTCATTTGACAACCACGTGGCCAAAGTGGTTAGAAAAACATTTTATATAGCCCACCTAATCATGAAGGGATTCACATCTAGATCAGGGGAGGTCATCGTGCCTCTTTACTCATCCCTCATCAGGCCCATAATTGAGTACAATGCCCCTTTTGGGATGTACCTTACCAGACTCCTGCAGCAACTGGAAAGACCCCAAAAGTACCTCACCAAGAGGATCAAAGGGCTCAAACAGATGCCATATGCTGCCTGGTTAAAGAAACTCCAGCTCTACTCAGTGGCATACCGCCTGTTCAGAGGCGATCTGTGCCTGACGTATAAATCCATGTCCAACCCGGAAATTATGGACATGCTGCACCTCAGAAAATCCAAATCCCATCGAGCAACGCGCTTGAGAGACTTGAACCTCAGCACTGAAATAAATAGGACATGCTAGAGGGACAGATTCATAACCCAGAGGCTCCCTTCACTCTGGAATAAAATCCCAGTCCAGGTTAGGCAGAGTCCCTCATTGACTCTCTTCAAGAGGAATCTTGATGAGTGGATGGGAGATCGTAGGTTTACCCCGGGTATCACTTCTGTGTCACTGTTAGACAGAGGCACAGTATACTAACCTCGAAAAAGAGCATAGCAAAATAAATTTAAAATGGGTGGTGAAAGCCAAGCACATTCTGGCTAGGCTTATAAATGCCCTAGGGTAGATAGCCTAGTATGAACCTATGAACCTAAACACATGCACAGCAGCTAACACGCACGCACACATGCTTACACGGACTAAAACTTGCATATTCAGGTTAAAATGCGTGCACACCAGCACAAATGCGCTTACAACTCTTTAAATAGCCTTATACATGCTGACTCCAGCTTAAACGCGCGCACTCACGCTTACACGTGCGCACTCTGTCTTACTCGGGTTTACTCGCGCACACGCGCACATACCCGCTCAGCAAGAAACTTTGGTGTTATCCGCGGCATACACCTTCCATTTCTTGCCTTTCCCTAGCCTACCTGTTGACACACCTCTTTCCATGATGTGTAAATGACAGCTGACACATGCCACTCTGCTCCAATGAGCTTCACTTCTTTCATACATACCCCCCTCATGATGTTACCTATCTTCTACTCTGTTACTCCCCTTATCCTACTCCTACACTCCACTGACTGTGCTCATTTGCTGTGTAAACTTGCGATTCACTATCCTAACCCTCATTTATATAGGATTGCCTATTAATGCTTGGTTACATGTCTTAGACTGAGCTTCCCCCCTTAGCAACCTCTACTCGGTGGCCATGTTGTCTTCAGCCTGCCATTCCCTTGCATTGTACATTAACAATTTCAATAAAATCCACATTTGTGGGTTTTAATTTTTAGTATTCTGGGTTTTAGAGTGCAGCCTGTTTGCGCGGCGCTGCGCTACGCTTAAACATCAGAAATTGGTGAAAAAAAATAAAATATTTTTATTTTCATATTGCATTAGGAAACATTTCACATGGCCATATATTTGGCCATCGGCATGCTTCCTGCACTGGATGCAACCTTTATTTGGAGCTGTCACGGCTCCGTTTTGCTATTTGCAGAACGGTACTCAGTTGTCAACTGAGTACATTTCTGCAAATAACACTGTTCTTACTCGGACAGGTTTGGGTTTCCTGAATCGCAAATCTACCTCATTTGCATGCCTTTTGCCTGCAATTGAGGTAATTTGCATTTCCCAGTCCTGTCCGTGTAAGAGCCATTTTAGGAGCTCTCTTACACGCCCTTGCAGGCTGTTCCTGGATCGCTCTTCGAACATGTTGGCTGCATGGAGTCTTACTCTACTCTAAGACTCTGTGCAAGCCTTTGTGAATCCAGCCCACTGAGTTGTAAAATCTTTTGCAATCATCCATGTAAAATATACTTTAAAAATATACTGTAATGTAAACTTTAAAAATTTTGTGGTAGCATTTAAATTTTAAATAAAACCAGTAAACTCACCAATACTGCTATTCCATAAAAGAATAGCATACATGGAGGTGCTTAGTTAGGAGGTCAGACAGAATGAGAGTTATAAAGCTCCAGAAGACGATTGGCAAGTTTTAGCAAAATGATTAATAGACTGTAGGGGATCTTCTAGAAACAGCAGGTACTTAATATCCAACATATATAAAATGTTACAATTAACAAAAAGAAAAATAACCCAACATATAAAGGCACAACTGGAAGTCTAATAGAATACCCTGTTGCAGAGACATATTAGGACAATTTTTACCTAATGCCAGTAAAGGCAATTAAATCATGGGAATTTCATGTATTTAACTGGAAGTGTATCCTCTAGAACTTTTATACTCCATAGAATATAAAAAGATGTTTCACACTATATAGTTAACCTACTGGCATCATAAAACAGAGGGGATGGGTGATTGGAAACATATGTTCTGGTACTACCAAACAACAGTGGGTTTACAAGAAATCTGCCAACCCTGAAAGGAGAACCACATATAGTAGTCCAGGAAAAGAAGCAAAAGTAGCATCAATCACTGACATTGCTTCACCCAGTGATTACAGTGTTTTACATACAAACAGACACAAAGTCATAAAATACCAGGATGTGCAGGTGGAAAGAAGGGCAATGTGGAAGAAGGATACCTGGCAGTTCCAATAGTAGTAGGAGCAATGTGTGTCATTAAAAAGAATTGACAATCTCATTTAGATATATTACCAATACATGTAACTTTGTATGAAATGTAGAAGGAATCAATTCTGGGCATATTGGGGGTGCTGCAAAGAGCACTTTTGGCTAACATCAATGACTGAAACAATATGAATTTCATGAACTTCCATCATGCCTTGATTTAGGAATGGGGTCCATTCCTGTCATGGTATTAGAAACCCAAATGTCTTGGAGAAATAAAAAAAACAGAAAACTAATGGGAGGAAAGGTGCGGATCATAGAGGCAGAATATTTTCTTGGGATGCCAAGACAGGAGGAGATAATCAAAGGGCTTAGAAAAGTAATAGGGATAATAAACTTGGTGGCTAAAATGATATAACCAAGAAATGGAAAGGAAAGAAAAGCCTAGCCATAGAAGCAGTAAAATAGATGATTAATGAGTTGAGAAAAGAACAGGAAAAAAATATGGATGCAAGTAAAAAAGAAGTAGCAGGCTGAAAGAATTAGAAGGTGGGAGAATTCAAGAGTATCAGAAGAGTTGTCATGAAGTGGAAAATGGAAGAGAAGTGACTGCTGAGGGAGAGGCAAAAATAATGCAAATATAAGGGGGATATAAGGTATTCTATATACTTAAAAGAGGTGTAAACTTGGACATCAGGAAGGAAATGAAGCATGACTAATAATGTTTATTATGTGCATATATACCATAGATGGGGAGAAGAGAAGAGATTAACAATCTAGGAAAGGAATAACATTGCAAGATGATGAACACAAAGTTAAAGATGTGTAAAATGATCTTGTATGTTGCCCTGGATGCCTCTAAACATCAGGAAGGCTATATAATAGTAATGGAGAATGCAATTATGCTATGGGGCTGGGTAAAGTTCACACAGTGAGTTAAAACACATTTTAATTTTACTTTATTGAAAGGGGAAAAATGATAAGAACAGCAGATTTAGAAGTTGACATTATTTACCATTAGTAATATTACTGATGTGTATAACATACAAGAAAAGTGATTAAGCAACTGCTATAAAAAGTAGTTGTAAAGAGTGGTTTACTGAAGATGATATTGAAAATAGAATATGAGGTAATTATGTTACACAAAATGTAGCAAAAGCCAGTGTATGGATATTCAGTGCACCATGCATGAGGATTGCATAAGGCGTAATAGCATTATTATTTGTTTTTGAATACATTATTTTATGTTTTCTAAAAATAAATTCTTCTTCTTCTTCTTCTTCTTTCGGCTATTCCCAGTTAGGGGTCACCACAGCGGAACACCTGCACACTCATGATTGGCAGTGGAGTTTTACAGTGTTGAGTTGCCAGCCCGGCACCCAACCTTCCACAGAAGGCACACACACACAAACGACTAGGGTCAATTTAGAGTGTCCAATCCACCTAGAGCATGTCTTTGGGATGTGGGAGGAAACTGGAGTAATGTTTTCTAAAAATAAATAAATAAATGAAAATAATTAAATGCACGACATGGCAATCACTTCCAAGTGATTACAGAAAAGGCAGGACATTTTTGGGGATGGTCATGTATAGGTCCATATTTTGGAAAAGATTTTAATACAGTTAAGGGACCTCTAAGGGAGATGATACAAACAACTAACATTCTAATAACTGGACGAGCACTCTGTATTTCTAGGCATTGTATTAAGCTTGAAGCAATATGGACATCAGAAAATCAATGCGTAAGCTAGCAGATATCTGCCTGATGATGAAAATATATACAGCCAAACTCAGAAGGAAGGTTTAACCAATGTTCAAGCATGTGAACACTTTAATATATACAGTTTTGGAAAATACCTCAAATTATTAACATATTAGAAACCATATTCAATAATCCCAAATCATAGTTTACTCTTAAAATTGTGACATTGTCCAGTAGATTTCTGCTATAACTCTTAACAGAACAGTATAGTACAGAAAAGGAAAAGCAGTTTCGCTGATTACTTTGCAAGACATCTGTGATTTTACAGAAGAAGGGTGGGAGACATGTTAGAAAGGCTGATGATTATGAAAGCATGATTCCTGAGTATGACATCCTTAAAACTGAACATGAAAATACCCTGGAAGAAAAAAAAGAACACTGCTTTACAATAAATGTAAAGGAATATTAGAGCCATGACACATGGTACAAAACAAGAAGTAATGATTCAAACATGAAGCTAGTAAACAGGTTTTGGAGTTGCAAAGGAGAAACTATATATGTATATACACATGTGCATTCACAGATATATACATATATATATATATATGTTCATAGATTAGTACTAGGCTAACTGCCCTTGTGGGTCATTTTAAGCCTAGCCAATTACCTCATGTGAGAATCAAACCCTGCATTTTGTGCCTGTAAGGTAAACACCTTAACCATTATGCCAACTTCCTATATATATATATATATATATATATATATAAATATATATATATATATATATATATATATATATATATATATATAGACATACATATATATATATATATATATATATATATATATATATATATATATATATATATATATATATATATATATATATACATATATATATATATATATATATATATATATATATATATATATACATATATATATATATATATATATATATATATGTGTGTGTGTGTGTGTATATATAGAGAGAGAGAAAGAGAGAGAGATAGATATAGATATAGATAGATATAGATAGATAGCTATAGATCGAGAGCTAGATATTCCCCTGGATTCAGCAAGCTCTGCACGGCGTGTAAGAATAGTGCAGGAGCTGCTGGAGGCAATATGGCTGCCATGCAATCCAGGAATAAGCTGCAGGGATGTGCACAAGTGCTCCTGCACTATTCCTGCAAGGACACAGCCCCTGTATGCAAATTACCTCATTTGCAGGTGAAAACCATGCAAATGAGGTTAATTTGCAATCCAGGAAGCTGTCAGCTAGCCGTGCAGGACTAGTGTAGTTTGCAGAAATGTATTTGGTTAGTAATCGAGTACATTTCTGCAAACTACAAAATGGAGCCATGACAGCTCCAAAGAAAGGGTGTATAGTATGTGTAAAGCATGCCAATGGCCAAATATATGGCCATTGGCATAAAAAACAGTTGCCAAAATAAAAAAAATAACTTTTAATTTTTTTATCCGATTTTGGCTGTTTCAGCGTGGGGCAGCGGCGGGCAAACGGGATCGGGCCAAAAATAAAAAAAAAAATCTGAAATAAAAAATTTAACCAAAACCACTATTTTGCCATTATACTCAGTTGCAGGGAGAAGACAACATGGCCAGTGAACAGTGGTTGCTAAGGGGGAAGGCTCAGTGTGGGACCTGTAACTATGCATTAGCAGGCAATCCTATGCAAATGAGGGGGAATGATACTGAATCACAGATTTCCACTCAATGTTAGCCAGTACCCAACCATGTGAGTGCAGGAATAGCATTGTGCAAGCCTAAGAGTTATCTGACATCATAGGGGGTGTGTCAGGCATACTGTAAGCTTATTGGAGCCCTGTGGCTCGGGTTTGCCCTATGCTTAGCAGAGCTTATCTGGGGGGGGGGGGGTCTGAGGCTGCACTCTTTATATTGCCTAAATGGGTGTGCACACCATGCACTGAGTTTTAAAGAAAAAAAAAGTAAACCAGGAAATAGCAGCTCTGTGCACATCTGTGCACTGTGTTTGCTTGGCACACCCCCACCCCGGGCTTAAACAGGAAGGCAATGGGAAAGGAAAACAGCAGTAAGAAGGTAATCAAGGAGAACTAGCATAGCTGGCAGGTGAAATTTATCAGAATCAGCCAATTATACAGGCAGCAGACCAGTCCAGGCCAGCACAGCACTATAAACTATGCAAACACCTTACCCTCTGTTTTTTTCCCACATACTCTACACCACCGGTGTACACAAGTGGGGAAATTTTAACAAACAAAAGCAACAAAATGATAGGGACTGCAGCAGCTTTCATAAATTGACATGTGGAAGAGGCTGAGGGTGGTGAGGATGAGAATGCTGTCAACCAACCCACAGTGAGAAGATGGAGAAGAGTGTACAGACCCAGGGTAACCTACCAGGGGCTACATGAGCTAGAGATAGTGGAGCACTATAGAGTGAACAGGGACCTCCTACAGCAAATTGTTGAGCTGTGCCGGCTACACCTGATACACAGAACTAACAGAGGAGAACCCATCCCAGTGGATACTAAGATATGTGTAGGCCTAAGAATACTAGCCATAGGTACCTTCCAAAGGCCAACTGGGGATTCTATGGGGTTCTCACAGGCATCAGCATCCAGGGTACGTCACCAGTTCCTGGATGCCATGTCATCACATGCCGGTGAGCACATATATTTCCCCAACACCTGTGAGGCGTTAGCCAGCAATATGTGTCTCTTCCACCAAATAGCAGAATACCCTGAGGTAGTGGGTGCTATAGACTGCACGCACATATGCATCAAAGCACCACCTGGTGAGTGGGGTAGGGTGTACATCAACCACAAGGGCTTCCCCTCCATCAACTGAAAGGTCATGTGTGATGCCCAGGGCATTATAATGAATGTGTGTGCTGGCTGCCTGGAAGCTATCACTACTCCCACATCTGGCATCTGATGCAGCTGTACCAGAGATTTGCCAATGGGGGCATCCCTTATGGTCACCTAGTGGGGGATGCTGGTTACACATTGGAGCCGTGGCTGATGACACCCATCAGAAATGCACACACACCTGAACAAGAAATCCATAATGAGGCACACGCACAGACCAGAATCATAATAGAGCATGTGTTTGGGATGCTCAAGTCACAGTTCCGGTGCCTGGACACATCCGGTGGAGCCTTGCAGTGCTCACCAGCTACATGTACCCAAATTGTCATTGTATGTGCCATGCTACACAATATGATCCTGTGGAAACAGCTGCAGCAGGGACAGCACGGGGCAGGGCCACACAGCCCTCCAACCATTGCTAAGGCCTGCACAGGCACAGAGTGACTCAGAGGAGGAACAACCTGAGCCTGGCTCAGTAGGCAGAAGGAGGCATGCCCAGTATGCCCAGTCCCTGACAAAGAGGCAATGTATAGCACATACACTGACACGGTAGGGACCCAGGGAATGACACTTCTCTCTGACTCATACATACAGTAAAAGGGATGCCAAACATGACATTACCTGTGCTTAACCATGTATAGGGAGTATACTATGTGCATGCAACATAGTCAGCCCTCCAGCACCATCCTCAATACTAGCACAGCCACAAGGTAAGTCACTCTTCCTACCAATTGCTGAATGGAGTAGTATGTGTTGTTACTTGTATCTATGGTATGGATGTGAGCATGCAAGGTAATTGGATGGCTGAATGGGATGCCAGCCGATAGTAGACACCTATAGTGGCAGCATGAGATCTGTAACAAATACTGGTGTCACCATAGTAGCCAGTACTAGACAAGGTGACCAAACTCACTGCAGGAAATGAGCTGGGCCACATATGTTTCCATATGATACACACATGCCAGTCAGGGAGGCTCACATACCCAACAACAGTCTCAGCTAGCAGGATATGTGTAGACAAATACAAACAAAGGCTGTGCTAAGGCCTCTGATTGATGGCTTTGGAGAACATCCCCCCAGGCCTACACAGACAGACTACAACAGGTCAGGCAGTGGGATGTCAGTTCTGAAGGGTAAGAAGTCAGAAACTGAAATGTAGGTCAATCAAACCTAAGACCTGTAGTACACTGATATGCCTCTAGCCAGCATGATAGGTTAGAATACAGAATGAAGTGGAGTACCTGAATACAAGTACAGTCATAGCAAATATGTACAAGTGCCAGGTGTGCCTCCCCAATCCTATGTAGAAATGTAGTAACAGTCCGGTGTGCCCCCCAAATCTTATGTAGAAATGTAGTAACAGTCCGGTGTGCCCCTCCAATCCTATGTAGAAATGTAGTAACAGTCAGGTGTGCACCCCCCAATCCTATGTAGAAGTGTAGTAACAGTCAGGTGTGCTCCCCCTCAATCCTCTGTAGAAATGTAGTAACAGTCAGGTGTGCCCCCCCAATCCTATGTAGAAATGTAGTAACAGTCAGGATTACCCCCCATCCTATGTAGACACGTAGTAACAGTCAGGTGTGCCCCCCACAATCCTATGTAGAAATGCAGTAACAGTTAGGTGTGCCCCCTAATCCTATGCAGAAATCTAGCAACATGTATGTGTAGGTATAATAACAGTGGAGCACAGATTACCTGAGCTGGCCAAGGTAGCAAGATAGATTGTAGCATGTGTACAATATGCAGGTCTGCATGTGTTAGGGTGGTGTGTGTTGTACATTGTGTGAGAGTGGTCAGTATGTATGCATGGTGAGGTTTGCCTTGGTGGTCATTGCTCAGTACTGCCGATGACAGGGCCAAGTTCTCACAACTGCAGTGCCAAACACAATGCTTCCCAGTATAACACATTCCAGCAGTAAGCCATAGTAAATGTTTGGAAGTAATATGTGTCACCATCTGAAAGATGGACATGTCATGAATTTCGGCCCAGATATACAAGCAGTACACAGGGGGTAGTACCCCAGACAGACAGTGTATAATATGTAACTGTCAAATGGTCACGCCCTTGGAATTGTACATAGAGTTTGCAGCACATTATCTGGGCTTGTAGTAGGGAATAGCAATGTCATCTGGCCAAACACTGGCAGACCACAAAGGTCATAGGAATGATGTATTGAGAAACAACTGTTGTCCCTGCACAAGCCAGCATAAGTGGAATGCCCCATGCATATTTGTGAGTCAGATGCAAGTAGTGTCCATAGCACACATGCACCCGGCTCACCCCACCACCACCCACAGGTACCTCTTCAGTCTTATCCCTGCTGTTGCAAATGAGTACAATATGACCCCCACCTGTGTATGGCAATAGTGAAAGAATGCAGCATACAGAGCAGGTGTCCCATGCAGGTATGTCCCCAGCTGTAAGCAGCATCCTGCCAACATCCACACCACTGCATCAATACTGACAGAAAGCATTGGCATGAACACCTTGGACACCTACCCTGTCACCACAGGGGAATAAAGTGTATTGCAGTCTGGGACTGTAGGAGCAACAGAATGCAATGGCCTACTACAGCTGGCCTGCATCACTATTACATGGCCTACAGTCCTCTGCCAAAGACCTGTCTCACCCGTACTGCCAATGTATGTTATGTCATGGACTCCCAAATAACAGCATAACACAGTCCACAGAACCCAAATGCAAGGCCATGTGGACAAATCACAGTAACATGTCCACCATGTCCTACAGCATGAATTGTGGACCAACACCAAATTACTGCTGTGATAAGGTGATAACTATAGGGTACATATCAGATAATGTTCACATAATGTATGAAAGAGGATAGAATAATAGAGGGGGGTGGGAGCATGGGTGGCATGGAGTGTGTGAAGTCCGAAACTCAGCTGTATGCACATATTATCCCTGGCTGCTAACACAAGAATGGGTGGCTACAAACCTGCTCGTAAACCACAATGTGTAGGGGTAATGTCCAGAATTATGACACCTGTCTCTGGGTAACCTGTGTGAATCTGTACAGCAGTGAGGTATGGCCACAGCAGGATATGGCTATAATGTCACGTAGATGGATGTACAAGCATGGGATCCTCTGCCACCACTGTGCCAAGGTGCTGAAACATTTACACAGACCCAACAGCAAGTGTCTGCAGCTTCCACTCCCGAATAGCATGATTGTGCAAGAATATGTAGGCTGCTGACCACAATACTGGACACAGCTGCATTCACCCTGTGTTCCCCAGGGCATCACTGCAAGAAAATATGTCTATCTGACAGTACTTGATGACATAAAATATCACAGTGTATAACAGAAAATATGTCTGAATATCTCTGCTAACACCAGGACCATATAGCAGAAGCAGCACAGACACAATTACCTACAGTAACCCACTATCCTTTGCCCATTTTGACCCCATATTGTCAATTGATCTACAGATATCCTGCAGAAACAGTTTGCTAGCTGTAGGTATAGAACACAAAAGTCTGCACTGGAGTACAATCTACCTGGAATGGATTCACACATTCAATACAAAAGGTCATACTGGGCATGTTCCCACTCTCAGAGAAATGAAAGCCATGTCAGACAACAAAATACTGAAAGGTCATACTGGGTATACTCACACACTTAAAGAAATGAAGCCCATGTCTGGCAACAACAGTGGACCATACATATCTGACAGTCACAGATGTTAGTGCATACAATCCTCAGTACATACCAGCCATGCTTTGCACACACATTAGATAAGAATGCACACATATATCCAAGGATATCACAACTATAATAGGCCAAAGGTACACATACATAGATGTGTGGAAGAGAGTGACAGTGACAAAGAGCCTTCCATCATGAGGCCTGTCCCACCCAGCACTCATCCAATTGGCTAAAACCACATGATGTGCAAATGTCAATCACCGTAGACATTTGCCTCTGGAATCCCTCAGCACTATAGTGTCGGTGGTGCTAGTGCTAACTGTGCAATATGACTATACAAGTCAGTAGTCATCTAGCAGTTGTATACACATACCTGTGGAATATGAACCTGTATGTGCCTGAGTGTGGTGTGTCTGCCTCTAGATGAATGGGTTATGGCTCATGCACACACACACTGCACTCCCTATTGCCCTACTATGGCGAGTCTGCTGATGCCTTCACCTTGAAATACACCTTTGGAGACATAGTCACCCAGTAATCTCTGTGGTGCATCCTCAAGCTGTGTAATGCTGTAATGTGAAGTACTAGTTAGGTAGGAGTTCTAATTTCAGATGTGGCAAGTGTGTGTGTTTGCCTATGTAGGGATCAATGCTTTTTAAGCCAGTCACACTCACTACAATTGCAAATGCCCTACTTTGGCATGCCTGCTGATGTAATTCACTTTGTAATACACCTTTGGGGAAAAAGTAGCCCAGTAATCTCTGTGGTGCATTCTATAATGGAGTAGTGCTGTAGTGTGATGTACTAGTTTGGGAGAAGTTCTAATCCCAGATATGGAAGCTCTGTGTTTGTCTGTGTAAGGATCAATGCTTTTTAGGCCAGTCATACTCACTACAATTGCAAATGCCATACTTTGGCATGCCTGCTGATGTAATTCACTTTGAAATACATCTTTTGGGAAGGAGTAGACCAATAATATATATGGTGCATCTTTTAACTGTGTAATGCTGTAGTGTGATGTACCAGTTAAGTAGGAATTCTAATCCCAGACATGGCAAGTGTGTGTGTTTGTCTGTGTAGGGTGCAACACTCTTGCGGCCATTCACAGTCACTACACCCTTTGGGGAAAGAGTAGCCCCGTAATCTCCATGGTCTGTCCTATAACTGCATAATTCTATAGTGTGATAGACTAGTTAGGTAGGAGTTCTATTCCCAGACATGGCAAGTGTAGATGTTTGTGTGTTTGTCTGTGAAAAGAGTAATGCTTTTGAGGCCATTCACAGTCAATACAACCTCCACTGCCCATCTTTGGCAAGCCTGCTGATGTCATTCCCTTTGAAATACAGCTATGGGGACAGAGTAGCCCAGTAATCTCCGTGGTGCATCCTATAACTGTGTAATGCTGTAGTGTGATAAACTAGTTAGGTAGGTGTTCTATTTCTAGATATGGCAAGTGTGTGTGTTTGTGTAAGGAACAATGCTTTTGAGGCCATTCACAGTCACTACAACCTCCAGTGCCCATCTTTGGCAAGCCTGCTTATGTCATTCACTTTGAAATACACCTTTGGGGAAGAAGTAGCCCAGTAATCTCTGTGGCATGTGCTATAACTGTGTAATGCTGTAGTGTGATGTACTAGTTAGGTAGAAGTTCCAATCCCAGACATGGCAACTGTGAGACTTGGTGTGTGTCTCTGTTTGTCATTTGTATCCTGTGTGGAGGTGGCTGTGAGTATATAACAACTGGACTCATTGTGGAGTGGGTTTTGCAAATTACTTATATGGTGGGCCTATTATATGTCATAATATCCACCTTACAAGGATAACAGATGTCAAACAACAGAGAGGCTGGGGTTGACAATCCATACCCCTACATGTGACATCAAGGCCTGGCGAATCATTTTAGGCAACCCTTGTATTACCCAGAGAACCCATGTCTCATGCACAAACGCACTTGGCTAAGCAACAACCACTTTGTTAGTAGTTCCCTGCATATTGCCCACAGATAGTAACCATGATGTGATTGCAGTGGACGACAGAGGGCATGGCACCCAGTCCTATCACTACAATAGGCACATAATTGCATACAGAGCTCCTTCACTATGTTTCCCGCTGGACGCCTGTAACAACTGTAGTGCCATCAAATATAACCCACAAAGGACATACTATGCCAGCTCTGGGGCATCTTGTGATTACAACAGTCATATACAGACATTCCTACACATTTTATTTATGTAGCACAGTGTGGGTAACAGTGCTTAATACAACAGTACTATTAAGAGAGTGCAACTCTACATTACCGTATGATGCCAGAGTAAACACATGCAGTCCAGCAGTTAGACCTTTATTGTCAGGCTATTATGCTTTTATTTACATACAACCTATATGAGACTATTCCTGCCATATTCTCTGGTGTATGCAGTACATGCATTAAACAATACAGGTTTTATACAGGTGATTAACTTATTACTACTTTAAGATTTATTTCCTATGTCAGTACATGCAAGAATATTACTAACCTGCCTCGCGTCGCAACCGCTGCAATCTACAGGCATGGGCTTCCTGGTTCACAGCCCACTCATCTGTTACTGTGAAAGACATAAGAGAAATATTTAGCCATACCTATCCATAATATACATGAGCCAGCAATTATTAAACAGGTAGTAGACTGATACTTACACACGGCTGGGACATCTCCCGTCCTCCTAGCCTCTTGGATCCACTGATCCAAGAGATCCCCATTTCTCTGCCTCAGGTTGGCATAGTGATGCCTGACCTGCTCACCAGTTCGGGGTATGCCAGTGACACTGGTGAGGTCACAGGCGAGACGGTCCAGGCTTCAGCTTTGTATTGGAAACCCTGGTACTGGTCCTGCAGCAGTCTCTGGTCATGGTCTTTCACAAAGAGTCCTGCCATGACTCTGGACTCCTGGATGCCCCAGCGCTGTGTCCAAAAGTGCACACTCTCCCATACCAGTCATAGTGCCTACAGGAGGAAGCTGCACCTGTTGGGTTTAAATAGGGCTAATTTTCCACACTTTGCCATGATTGGATGGTTTTAAAAATGCTAAGCTATGGGCAAACCTGCTTACCTGAGTTTGACATTGCTTAAAGGGGTATATCAATGGGAAAACTAATTTAGCTGATCTACACATTACTTACACCTACTAAGCTAGGCTGTGCAATGCTTAGCGTTACTTAATTTTTTATTTGCATACTATTTGCTGTTTGGCATTGATTTATTATTCATTACATGTTATATATGTGTTTGGTATCCATGATTCATGAGTACATACACTGTATGGGGTCCTTGTGTTTATTAGGGGATTTCAACACTTTATTACAATGACACCTCACATCTGGGCTTAATGCAGTACCCCTGTTCACATATTTATGTTATGTAGTAGGTCAAACAACATAAAACTGTATATGGTTTCCTTTTACATGTTCAGTTTGATTTTCCTATAGTGAGGATCTGTTTGGTGATACCTCAACCATATGTACTGCTGTGATGGCTTTGTGGTTAACTATTGTGACTATAGTGTACAGGGTCCTGCGTTCAAGACCTGCAAAAGCTGTTAATTTTGTTTCGGGCCAGAACAGCGGCTGTTGCATACAGAGTGATTAAGGCACTTTTAAGCAATTGTAAGTGGGTTTGTGTGGGTTTGTGCAAAGGTAAACAATGTTAACCTCTGGTTAAATATGCTTACAGAGAGTTAGCTTCAATATTGCTTAACCTGAGTGCTCATTGCTTACGCCTGTGCAAACTGGCTTAAACCCACTTACTAGTGCTTAAATATGCTTACTCTTGCTTAATAGGGCTTACTCCCGCTTACCCCCACACTAATTTGGACAGTAATGTAAAATGGTTCTTGGGAGGTGGTGTATTTGGAAACTCTATGAATTTATCATTCATTACACATTGTACCTTTGATTTGTATCCCTGATTCATGTGTACATATTCTGTATGGGGTACTTGTGATTATCTGTGGATTTTACAACATTATGACAATGACACCTCACATCTGCATTTAATGCAGTAATCCAGTTCACAAATATTTGTTATTTAGTAGGTTATACTACAAAGAATATTGTTCATAAGGTGATTTGACATGGAAAGTGGAATATACTGGAGTGAAACTCGAACCGGGAATGACTGATCATAAGGCAGATACTCTGTCCACTACACTATTGCAGTACTGCTTCATTTGCATATATCTTGATTTTTATCCTCTTCTACCATTTAAGCTGCAATAAATGCAGCTAAGCACTGGGCAAGCCAGCACACCTACAGTTACATTTTATCTGTTTCATAAAAAAATAGCTTGTTTATATTTTATATTTTATCTATTGCTCTTATAAACTTGGGGGGATATTGCTGGGGGTATGCGGACACCTATGAGCGGTCTCACTCATTCTTATTGCTAACCTGCTGTTCTTGCTTGCAGGGATGCGTATATTCTGAGAGATCTGCTCTCAGACATGCCCCCCTACACTTGTACATGCTCCGTGTCCATTTAGGAGCTCAGACAGCATGCCTTCATTAATATGCCTGGCGCGCTGCCGTCCTGCTCCTAAACTGCTGCTTCCGTGCAGGACTAAGCTAGTACTGAATTTAAGTATAGTGAATCTGGGGGACTGTAAAAGGACATCATTTATTGTCTCCAATCAAATATCTCACATAATTAAATAGCAAACCTACCTTCTTAAAGAACCACTGCAAAATAATACTTTATATTAAATAAACCCAGTCTACTTACTGATTATGTCCCATAGAACTCAAAGTACTAAAGCATAAAAGATACAGTTCTCTAAATCCTTATCCCATTCAAATGGGCTGTTGTATGATACTAATAAATGAATATTATTAACATTGCCCTCATGCTTTGTGTTAAGATGAAGAATGATGGAACTCACAAAGACTTTCTTATTTTTTTCTGCTACATCAGTTTTGTAGAGTAAGTCACAACCTACAGAATAAACTACATTTTTCATGCAATAGGTATGTGATTATTACAAGCCATATTTTATTACTTCTTGTATATGCTGTTTGTGTTTGAAGGACTTGTCAACAAATAATACATGTCAGCATGCCCTTACTAATATTACTTCATTCACTTTCTAATTTATTTCTTGCTATAAGACTCAGTGAATTTCTAACCCAGACATAACCAAGCAATAATGCCTGATAGAGTTTGTATCAATGTTCAGTTAATGCCTGCCCAGGGTTGTTGTGATCTACACCCTTGGAAGTGCATTAATTACACATTAACACACACCCTGTAGGGAATTATTGTGCGTAGAGAATGGGCTGTCTGTAAAATTGTGTTTTATTTAGTTATGCATTTTTTTAAGTTTTATTTTATTTTTTTTTATATAGTTTTGATGTAAAATAGTTCCACCGCCTAATGTTTCATACTTGCTGTAGTATATGTTAGTGGTGTCAGAAAAGCATTTTACATCGAAAATATATTAAAAAAAATAAAACAGTGCTTAAAAAATGCAAAGTAAGTAAAACATAGCAATTTTGCAGAGAGCCCATTCTCTAAGAGCTGGCAGAGATCATTCTCTCTTCACTGTCTCTCACACATGCTACAGGGGGATCATAGGTTCACTTTCACACTTCACTCACTCACTCTCTTATACACACACACACACACACACACACACACACACACACACACACACACACACACACACACAATCTCTCTGCTTTCACACACACTCACACAGTCATTCTCACCCTCTTCCTCAATCTCTTGCAGTCTCCAGCTGCTTTCGTACACACATTCAGTCTCTCTCTCTCTTGATCTGTCTCACACAGTCTCCTCTTCTTATATACATGCATTCACTCACAGATTACTCTCACTTTCTCTCTCTCACACACACAAACACAGTTATAGGTATACATTTACTGTACCCAGTCAACCAGCACGTCAGTATGTTCTTGTAGATGGGATGAAACCAGAATATCCAGAGAAAACCTATGCAGACATGGATAGAGAACATACAAACTCCAGACAGGCTGTGAGCAGAAGTGAGGACTGAACTCTGGACCAGAGATTTTTTCAGGGAATACCTGCATCATGCTGTCAATGTAGGTGCAGGGTCAATCTGGTGTCCATTGCCAGTTCCCAACACATGAGGCCAGGAATTGCACATCTGATGATAACAATCTGTGTACACAACATGCCCCGGACACCTCAGGTAAACTTCCACATATCACAGAACATGAATGTGGGACATGTGAACATCCCAGACACCGTCCATGTCATGGACTATAGAACACATACATGGCAACCATTGCACAGCACTGGCCACCCACAATAGTAACCCGGATGACTGGATGGTGAATACAATACCCACCTGTGTGGGCCAATCCAGACACTACACCCCTGAGCCACACTGCAGACCATTTTCATGTAGCCTGATGCCAAGGTATACCCTTTACCTAGTCTTGTACAGCCTTCTCGCACAGTCAACCACTACACAATTGTGAAGCAATGCACCCATGCATGTTAGTACTGGCAACCTGTGTCTGTGTGTGTGTGTGGAGTATAATGATTTTGATGCCATTTACACTCACTACACCTCCCATTGGCCTACTGAAACATGCCTTCTGATGTCAGACACCTTCACATACCCTTTGGCCATATATCATCCTGATAACCCCTGTGGTGCATGTAATACCTGTATATTACCGTATTGTGGCAAACTAGTTAGTTAGGAAGTCTAATCCTGACACTGTCAACTGTGTTAATGTGTGTGAGTCCCTGAGAGAGTGTGGCTGTGTCAACGGTGACACTTGTTCATGTGGACATGCACGTGTACCACACCTACCTTATCCCTCCTATATCACTGTTGCAAATGTCACTCACCATCAGATATATCTTTGCACAGCTCCCCAAAATGTAAGCTCTGTGGTGCATGTAACAACTGCATAGACATGTGATAACAG
Organism: Protopterus annectens; assembly: GCF_019279795.1. NCBI lineage: Eukaryota > Metazoa > Chordata > Ceratodontiformes > Protopteridae > Protopterus > Protopterus annectens. The sequence continues at coordinate 167,591,570 of NC_056737.1, forward strand.
TATAGACATGTGATAAGAAGACATAGCCAGGCAGGGGTTTGAAACCACGTACTGTTAAGTGTGTGACACAAACATGCTGAGGTTTTACACTCCCACCCCCTCCCTGTCTTACTTTGTCTCTGTCTGTCTCTCTCACTCCATTTCTGGTGGATGTGGAGAAGTACACCTGTTTTGCTTAGGCAGCAGCTTGTGTTTTGTAAGTGATCATCAGGATCAGCTGGTGGCCTCTGCACGAATTTCAGTCCGCTACTAGCTGATTGCATGTGGAACAGCTGTGGCAACATTCCCATATCCAGTTGCATGGAAACACACTCCTATACCTAGGAACATCATGTTGGTGTTGGGCCTTTTCATTCACTCTGAGCAGGACCTTATGTCAGTGTTTGGCAAACAGCATCACATATGGTATTGGGATATACCTCTAACAACATACATTGTGGAGACAAGCCAACAAACAGTAGGGTGATGTGCCAGACATGACTGCAGAATGTAAGCATTGCTCTTCTGCATTTGGAGTAATGGTTTAACAGGGTTTGTGTTGATATGGCTGGTCTAAATGATTTTATACCTGTCATGACAGTGTTATGTGTTTGAGGAAACTCTCACCTGTAGGGTTATCTGCAGACTGGGCAGTGTTTGGAGTCTTATATTTCTTCTGTTACTCACAGATCACCTAACTTAGAACTGCAGAAGCATAGTCTGTGGATTGCAGTCAGTACGTGATGTCAGCCATGACAGTTACTGACTTCATAGCCCTCATAGGACATATGTCTCAACAAACCCTGTTACAACAGTAAATGTATGAGGGTATCACAGCAACATGCCAATATTGTCCCAGTGTTTGTGGCTCCAGCCACAAGTCTGTAAACCTTTATACATATGTCATGCAGTAAGAGGTGTATATGTTCTGTACACCATTATTTATTGACATCATACCTGATAACAAGCCAGTCAGATATCAGACTGCTAGACATGTTATGTATAGTAGGAAGTATGTCTGAGGACATAACCTGGGCATTCTGCAGTTGTGTGTACAGTAGTGGGGTCCGTGTACTTATGGTGATTGTCGACAGTATGTGTATTGCGAATACGTACCTTGGCCTGTGTACAGACTATGGTAGATGTCATTGTTCTTGGTCCTGTTCTAGCTGATGTTACATGCTGCTCCAGTGTATGGTACCCAATCAGCTCACATATTTGTAGGGCCAAACACACATGTCCCATACAACAGACAGGCATTGGACCACACTGTGTTGTGACCCAGTTTATGTAGGGTTAGTGTGTGAGTGGCACATATGAGGATGGTGTTGATCAGACAGTCCATATAGTGTCATATTAATCTTGCACACCATATGTGGCTGTGGCTGTGTTGACATTGGTTATGGGTATGCACTTTCACACAGGTGTCTGTTACACTGTGCTGTGACATGCCTGTAGAGCCTGCTATATTTGCAGGTACATGTGTATTCCCCCATACAAAATGTAGGCCAGTGGGCAGTCTGCCTGAAGTTTGCACAGTGCTTTGTTACATTCCTAGCAGCTTAGTGTAATTACCCAGTGTGATGTTATGTCCAGATATTTTCAAGATTTACTGCTGCCAGGCCACCATAACTGTAGTGTATTTCTGACAAATCAGTGGGATTCTGTACAGATATATGACACTAACTACTGGATAGTATGTGGCCATGTGATCTCTGCACCACCAGTTATTATGTGTCTGGACGGACAGGAGTGTGTGAATGCATAAACTGTGTGGGCATATGTAGTTCAGTATTTATGCGATATACCCATGTACATGGCTGTTAACATCCACATTGTCAGGCCTGGTCCACATGTCTCACACAAAGGGGATCTGTGTATACCTCTGGGCTGACCAGAGAGTGCCAGACTGTACACATATATTAGTCATATCTCTGCTGTAGTCCACAGGATCATTACTGTGTTATCCATGGTATTGTACTATGATGTCCTTAGGATGTCTGTCAGTAACCAATGGTGTACCTGTCAATAGCAGATGTGACCTCCCACACGCAACATGTCTGTTAAGACAACCCCTGTTACAGTAACAACAGTCTACATATATACCTGCAATACATACATGACATCCCCTTGCACTAACAGGTTGAGACTATTGGTGCTGAGGTAGGACTCCACTCCATGTTTTGGACATATGGTAAGCATATATATATATATATATATATATATATATATATATATATATATATATATATAGACATATACATATCTAAATATATATATATATATATATATATATATATACAAACATATATATATATATATATATATATATATATATATATATATATATACACATATACACCGCTATATATGTCTACACATATGCAGATATATAGATATATATCCACATATAGTTACAGATATCTACATATATATCAACATAAATAGAGATATCTGTTTAGATATATATGCACATATAGCTATAGCTATCTACAGATATATCGACATAAACAGGTATATCTGTGCATATATAATGGTACATACATATATATATATATATATATATATATATATATATATATATATATACAGAGAAATCTATAAATGACCATATATATGATGCACTATGCAGATGTGTATAAATACATATATATGAATATATATGTATATGTACATGTAGACATATATCTACATATGTATATGTATATATCCATAGCTTTGTCATGTGTAAACATTACTGTTGTGTATACCTTCCCAGATCTAGCACACCATATGTATCTGATATGTGTGTATTTAGATATAACAACATATGTAATGCAACAGTAATATCACTAACATGTGCTATACAATTGTAGAAGTCACAGAGATTGTTCAATACTATTCAATATGTCTACTGACAGATGTACTGTAAATACAACTGTCTTCACAGCAGTCATTGTATAGTGGTTAACTGTTGTGACTATAGTTTACAGGATCCTGGGTTCAAGGGCTGTCTATTTTGTTGCTGGGTAGAACAAGGGCTGTTCTGTTGCATACAGAGTGTTTAAGGCAGTTTTGAGCAGCTTTAAGTGTGTTTGCATGGGTTTGTGTGAAGCTAAGCAGTGCTAACATATGGTTAAACGTACGGGTGCTTACACTGTGTAGGCTTCACTTACTAGTGTGCAAATGTGCTTAGCTGTTATATTGCAGCAATGCTAACACCTGTTAAGCATGGCTCAGCCCTGGTAAACTGTGCTCACATTCCAGTCTGATAACATAGCAGGGTAATGACATCTGTAATAGGTATATGTAATGAAATGTACATAACATCAGTCTATGTGCTGTCAGTACAGTAGCAAGGGGTGTGAGTGTCATGTCTGGGACACTTTAGTATATAAGACCTGTACAACACCCTTATCCATGTGAATGTGTTACATACAAGGGTAGTATCCCAGGATATCTGCCGTCACACTGGCATGTAGTGTATCATGCCATTACTACTGTTGACAGTGCTTTCCCAAGCAAGAGTAGATTGCTAATTGTAGTACTGACAACACGCACCCCTGCATCCATAGATGGACTCTGAGTCCTAAATGTCTTGTTCCTGGTGTGTGAGCTGTGTCACAGTATATATCCCCTACTGGGTAATGATCTGACATGTGAAAATTAACTGTAGACTACTGTCTGTATAGCACATGTCAGTGAGGGCTGCCAACATGTTGTAATGACATGCATATTGGTGTCAGACGTCTGTCTGTCAACACATTCCTATTACTGCATAGCCAGTTGGCAAGCTGTCTGTCAGTCCCTGTACAGATGTGCAGATGGCAGGTATCCAGGTTGGGTACGTACAGGCAACCTATGCTTAACTGACACTGACATGTCTGCCCAGCTGTGTTATAACTGGCACAGATAGGATACAACACTTTGTATACACCACATGCCACAGGTATCTCCACTACACTACCACAGTCAACAGAACATGCTTGGGTACAGGTCACCAACACAGACACTAACCATGTTTTGTAATACATGTTGCATACATGTCAACTGGATCACCTCAATGGCCATTTGCAGGAGGCACCCAGAGGATTGGCTGATGCATGCCACTCTCACCCTGAGGGTCACCACATTGGTGTCTGTAGATAGATTGCCTGCTGGCACATAGCAGGTGGCATGATACCACTGTACACACATCCCCTACACTTCCCATCTCTCCATGGACAATAGCCAGGTACACACCTATGACCACCTGGAGCTATGCACCCCAGTACTGACAAATGTGTAAGTGTGCATTACTGAGGATATTAGTGTCTGTGTGTTAGTACACCTGTAGCTGGGAATACCATGACGGCCTTCACACCCACCGCAATACCCATTGTCATAGTTAGATGTGGCTGGTGCTGTACCAGACATTACATGTACCCTGTTACACTTGTCTCCCTAAAGGCTATCTGAGCCTTGCAGTACCAGTGCAAAAATGTTGTACATATGGGTTGATAGGCATGGGATACCCACTGAGTTCTGGCAAGTGTGTGTATGGGTGTATATCTGTAGGGTACAGCATTCCTAGGCCACATACTCTTATTGCAATATGCATTGCCACACAGTATTAATGATAGTGATGTTGCTGCCCATAGGAGGGGCATAAAAATGCATCACCCTACTATGCTTGTGGCATGTGCATTAGATGCATGTCACTGTATTACCACTGTTGGTATGGACAATGGGTTGTATTGCAGTCCTGGTCAATGTGTGATGGTGGGTATGTCAGAGTGTCATCATGTGTTCCAGTGTATACAATATCCACAGTGAGGTGTGGATGGTGTTTACACTGTCATTACACCATGGTACCCACTGTACATGTCCCATGTACCACTGTATGGTGTCCACTGTCACCATTAGCCATACAGATAACTGATAACACAATCCAGCCCAGTTATGCATGTGCTCTGTGCAGCCTACCTGTAACACATTAGACACACTGACAAGTTAGTTAGCACTGATAGGCCCAGGTCTCTCGGATGTGTGTCTGCCTGTGATGTGTCTGTTAATGTGTATATGATGGTATGTCACACTATGTATTGTCCATATACAACCATTACATCCACATTACCATACTGTACATGCCTGAGGATGTTCTGCATGTAACCTGGAAAACATCTCATCCTAAACACTGTGTGGTGTGTGCAATGAAAGCCACACACATCAGTAGCACTACATACCTAGGTAGGGGTCTAGTCCCAGTGGTGCCAAGTAAGAGTGTGTGTGTGTGTATGTGGAGGGATCTACTTCAGGTTGCTGACTATACATGTCCCAGGAGGTCACCTGTCCATGTGGCACAGGCAGTAACTGTTATACAGACCTGTGAGATGTGTACAACTTTACCCAGGAAATGACACAGCCATGGTGTCACCACAGTGCCATACCCTTTGTGAGAAATGACAGCAGACCATCCTCCTGCTGACACATGTACACCTACAACATAAATAGATAACATTATGGAGACCACAATCACTCAGTGTTACTAACAGCTATAATGCATCATGGCTGGACAGCTACACTACCTGACATGTAAGCATTAAACATTACTGCTGACAACATGTTACACAGCAGTACAGTGGTGCACTGTAGTACAGTCACCGTGTGCATCAGAACCATATTAGCCAGTCCCTGCATCGATGTTATGGATGACAGGGATGTGGCACAAGTATCATGTGCACAGGGTGTGTTGTTGATTTGCCAGAGACCTAGGATGGGCCATCTGTTTGACACCATGTGTGTGGGTGAGGGGTGTAATTTGCTGATATGGGTGTGGTGATGTTGTGTGTGTAGGTATGGGGTTGCCCTAGGTGTCTTTGTATAATGTGTGGGTATGCATGCACACAGTTCTGCCACGTGGCTGCCCTATTCAGGTGCTTCTTGGACAGCTGTAGACCATACCTGGCATTGTGTGCAGTTCACCGCCTCTGGCCATGGACAGGCAGACTGTGCCTGCCAGGGGTCCCATGGTCACATCCAGGTACAGGCCTTGATGTGCTACTCTCCCCTGATGATGACATATGTCTGCTGGAACCAGGTCCCTCCTGGGACTGGCCAGGGCCCGTGCACATGGCCTGCTGTGGTGTGGTGTGGACAGTACCTCCTGCAGTGCTGGGGCTGGTACTGCCACTACGGGAGTGGCTTGGTGTCCTAGATGATGGTGTTGCTGGCCTACATCCACGTGGGGTAGTGCCCCACTCCCACCACATGTTCTAACATGGACAACCCATGGTCGATGAGACCCACCAGCTCACCCAACTGTTTACCCATGACCTCGGTATAATCACAGAGAGCACCTGCAAGTTCATGGATGTTGTCACAGATGAGAAAGCAGCCCTCTGCAGCCTCAGACTCTGTCTGGTATACAATTCCATAGGTGCCTGCACCCCCATGACAGTCTGAAACATGCATCTGGTGGTACCAGTTGTGGCACTTCTGCCAGGGGCATGATGATCAGTGGCTCTCCCATGAGCACTCTGGTGCATCTGCCTATGTGGTACCCTTCCGGACATCTGGCTATGCCTGCTGTGTCCAGACACAGCAGGCATAGATACCACACTCTCCTGTGCACTGCCACCAACCATCAACTGTCCCTCTGCTATGGCCAGTGGTGATGGGATATCTATAGGCACTGTGACTGTGTGCAGGGTTGGGGTGGATAACAGGGGGATGTCAAACAATAGTGCAGTTTTGGCCTCTGACAACCCCGTCTGTGCCTCCACAGTCCTATCATCATTTTCAATGTCTATATGGACACCAACATCAGATTGCATGCAGGAGGGACCCTGACCCACCTTGCCACCTGTGAGGGGAAAACAAGAAACGCTTTTTAAGACCCGTATGGTATTGCATAACAGTACACACACACACACACACACACACACACACACACACACACACACACACACACACACACACACACATTGCATAACAGTACACACACACACACACACACACACACACACACACACACACACACACACACACCCTGAAATTCCACCATACTACCTACATGTCCCTGAGTTTACAGACCAAGTTTATTCAGGTAAGTTACCCATCCTGCATCACACTTGGTAACATACACTCATTAATACCACTCATTAACATATCATTCTTCTAAATGCCTAGACAAGTGATCACAACACATGACCTGTTACTCCATTGCCTCTTTGACTTGATTGGAGTAGGTTTTACAAGGCCTCATTGCTGTCATCCAGTGTTCATCCTGGGAACGTCCAGATATCGAGAGCGTGGCCCCCATATATTAGGGGCTACAACGTTCACTCAATAATGTCATGCACTGGAGTGTCATACATAACTATTGCTCAGTAGATGCAAGATCTGCTGCTTAATCAACTTATTATGTGGACAACAGTAATATATGGATACACTCCCTGGTGTTGTCTAGTAATTCCCCAAAGCATCTGTAGTGCTGCATATGTGGGTAGTCGTTCACCTTTCTGCTGATTGCAATTTTAACGCTGTACCGGGTGTCTAGTTTCCCTCCCAATGTCTGTGCCATGCTACAGACCTTATTATACTATCAGCTGTCCTGAGATTACATATCAGACAAGTATTCCTGGTGTCTCATGTGTCAGTCCATGTCCATGTACTGCACAATTCCAAAGGGAGGTACTGACGTATGAATGAGCCCACAATCACACATGTGCATACATGGACATCCACACAAACACACACACATGCACACACACATTCTACATGCATCAACCCCCTCCACTCCACCAGATTGCACTTACAGGCAAAATAACCCCCCCCCCCCCACACACACCTACAGGTGAGGTTGCACAAAGATAGTACACACAGACCTCCCATTACCCATCTGTCAACATGCATAACATATGGTACTCAACAGCATGAAGTGCAGCTATAGCCAATCCATGCTAGCAACAGTATATATGTGTGTGATGCATGGGCTGTATTAGTAGGTGATGCCCCTTCCCCTGGAAAACACTGCACCCATGTACACAGTATTGCTGTGCACCTGTTCTGCACCCTGCCATGTACTGTGTACCATACCTCACAGGTGTACACACCATTGCTGAATGTGTATTACTGTGTCAGTTATGTCTGCTCTAATGCTTACAGCCCCTATGTGTTTGTCTGACACATATCTGGGATGATATGTCGACAGATGTCATTTGTGAATGCCTGATGTCTGATTTACAGATCTCAACATCAGTGGTGCATGTATGACCAATACAATACTATTACACTGACAACCATCAAACCTTACTGTGACTATGTGGAGGGCACACACCCTTATTGATATGACACCCTCTTCCTTGATATGCCATGGGACCACATCACTGCATATGTTCACATCATAGGTCTCAACATCTTAAGAGGCCAATGTGGAACACAGACCCTGGCAATGTGTGACAAACAGTCAAAATGTGGAACAGCCTATTTTTGCACTGTGCAAAAATGTACCATTTTCATGGGACCTGGTGAAGTGGGCTTTCTGCCGGAAGTGTTAAGCTAGTGAATGTATTAATTTGAGTATGCCTATCTAATACCAGGCACTGGATAAAACAGTAGCAATGCAAAGTTTAACAGTCATAAAGTGAGTAACAGTCAGACTTTTCAGCAATGCATCTACTGGGACCAATGAACTTACTATGTGCTGCCCCCTGTCTTCATTAAACTGGAGCCCACTTACCTAGACCATTTTAAAACCATCCCTTTACAGTTGTAGTCCTTATAGGAACCAGGCTGATCAAGAAATAAAGGAAGTCTTAAAGAGCACAGAATAATAGGAAGTTTCATACCTCTCAACCTCTTAGTGCAAGAAATCTGGACAATGCCCAACAAAATATGGGGACAAAGAACCAACATTAGGGACATATTTTAAATATTGCTGTTATAAACTTAGAAAATTGCTAGAGTAACAGGGCTTGTTTTAATATGCATTTTATGAAGGATTTGAATTCTGAAATTCAAATATATTCCATTATTTACTGACTAGCAATCCTCAGATCATGCTATAGCTCACAACCTCCTAGCATGAAAAATCTAGACAAAGCCAAAGAGAGTAGTAGTACAAGGCTCCAAAAATAGTGAAAGTCTGGACAGTTGAGAGGTATGACTCATCACCATTTGTGCATTAGTGCTTTGCAAAGGGAGTACAGACAGTAACTGTTTCTCCATTGGAAAATGACACGCTCCTTCACTTTCATGTCCTTTTTTATTTTTTGTATCTCTACATATTAGTTTTTTTTTTACACTAAAGTACTTTGTTCTGTAAGTGCCATCACACCAGTCAGGGTTTCGTATATTAACTCCATACTTTGTTAACAATATCATAGTTTAATGTCAGTCCTGCAAAGGTCAGTGTCTGTGATTCTGAGAAACATCTGCACTCAGCCTCCACTCCATCTCCTTTTTATGTCATAAAATACCCCAGAAGTTTGGAGTTACTGCGTCTTCACAGGAAGAGTCAATGCAAATAAAATAGCATCAGGGAAAAAGGGACCTGGAAGCTGTGTACCAGTCGCCACCAGAATTATTTATAGTGCTGCTTCCTTCCCAGAGATGTTCAGAGCAGCACTGTCTTCATAATGGATAAATGGCTTGTTAGTAACAGGGATTGTTCTCTTATTTTTCTGTGATTAGTTCTCATTGTTACTAAAACACCAATATAACTCTTTGGAAAAGCCTCTGTTAGGAGTCCACCATTGCCATTTTATTGAAAAAGTAACTTACTTGACTAGCTCGTATACTGCAATGTTGATTGGCTTTAACTGCAATATATGAGCCAGTCAAAATTTGCAAAGTGGAGCCACAGCTGCAGAATAGTGGAACAGTGGCCTAAATAAATCTCAAATATTCCGCACAATCTGGAACACTTTACTGCTCAGGTTCACATTACACAAGCCTGATATTTGACATATGTTCTGTACATTCAAATGCAGTATCTAACAAATGTGTTAGTTGTGCTGATGATGACCATGATGCATACACTTCGTGGGTGCATATGTGTGCACTCCCTTATCATGACAGTTTGTTGCAACTACTGTTATGTTTACTACAGCAGTCACTATTCCTGGCAGCGGTATACTAGCATGAGCCATCTGCATTTGCCAGTATATGGTCAGTCTGGCCTACACATGTCCACCAACTCTGCATGATTGCAAGATCAACTCATGTGCACATCCCTTGGAGTTCACACACTGCTGTCACTATTGCTGTGGAGTCAGGGTTATGTCTGCCACAGTTCCTAAACCTGACTGTGTGTAGATACAGCCATTCATAGCATCCTTAGGTGCTCCAGTGCACTGGTGTGTCATGATGACACCCCCTCCCCACCTTCAGCCTTTTTGCAGATGCTTGACAACTATGGCCTACACATGTGTGTCAGTTTGCAGTGTCCCAAACACTGAACTGAACTGAACGGTTTATTTCCTGCATCATTCCTGTCCCATACATTCTTGCCACATAAATGACTGTCTGCACTGTTTGCCATGGTATATGCAATGGTGAGGTATGACTACATGTCCAACTCATGGGTGCTACCTGTTGGGTATGGGGCCCATGCCATGTCATATAAGATGTGTGCAAGCCACTGCTGCCTCTGTTGCAGGTAAGTGTGCACATTTGATGGCCAAATGTCTTGGACAGCAGACCAATATGTGGTGTGACATTGGGGACATGTACTTGCTGAAAGGTGCATTTCCATGACAAATGCATGCAGTCAGTACCTCAACAGTTGCTTCCACTGTATTTTATCTGGAGTGTGTGCACACATATGCTTCCAGTGTTTGCAAGGGTATGTATTCCCCATATTTTCTGCCCTAACCTACGATTCCGTATTATACACTCATTGCTCATGTTGAGACCGCATTTCAGGTTTTAAGGGTTATGGACCGCATATTATGATATGCCATAGTGTAGATCTGTAACAGTTGCCATTTTAATACTGGTATATACACTGTTGCAGCACTGTATAAGGATAATGTTTCACACATGTCCCTACTGTAGGCCATTTGTCCCACCATTATGTTCATCCCTGTGGACATGCAATGACAGGATGTTAGTTATATTGCAGGTGTCTGACATTCCCTTCAGATACACCATCATGGTCACCACTGTGATGCAGTGCAGTTAACAGCAACAATAAGTGAACATGTGCGGCATGCATTATGGATAGGTGTGTTAGATGTGTGCATGGAATATACCATAGCCATTATATGACCAGTGTATTGGCAAGCATGAACATAAACCATACTCGCCAGCTACAGGCTGCTGCCTTGGTGGTATACCAGAGGGACCTACATAAGTGTGTAAGAGATGTGATGTCAGTAGCCACAGCTGTGGCATTGGTACAGGGTGGGTGCAGCATTACAGTACATCAACAGTACAAGTTCACAATACTACAGCTTATGCACATCTGTTTATTACTACTAAGCAGCAACAAACTCTATATAAGACATCTCATATATGCATGATCTACCTGTACAGATGAGGATGGATATGCAACAGTGGTCTACTGATGTGCCCTGTGGCCTTACCTGCATGCTCCTCTGTCAGTGTGTGGGTAGCACTCACCTCCACTATGATCTCCACCAGTTGTTGCGTGTGCAGGTGGGCAGGTGCCACGAAGCTGGGAAGGAGCTCCTCAACATATGTCAGGGGGGATGGATAGTATGACCCTGCCTGTTGTGAGGTGATCCACCCAGACTGCTGCAGCATGCCGATGGGTATTGTGAAGCAGGTCGCTGCAGTGATGCCGGACCTGCTCATAACTGTGGTTATGCTGGCTGATATCATTGACCCTGTGGACTGGATCATCCCACAGGGCAGTCCACTACTGCTGCTCATGGGCTGCCAAACAGCACCTGGTAGTGCTGTACCAGGTGGTTGATGATGACCTCATTTTTATCCACTGAATAGACAGGTAACCTGACGTGTGACATCTTGCCTGAAAGACATAAAGATGGAAACAGGTCTGAGCAACTCATACAGCAAGGTTACCATAGTTCTTAATACACATCTCTGTCCCCCCCACCATATCTGTGACAAAAAACTGTTCACACAACTTAATAGGTATGGCTACAGCTTACCTACCATTGGGACATATATCGTATTGTACCATGCTTTGTGCTGTGTGTTTGTAGCCATGTTCCCTGTGGGGACACTATCATTGCTGGCCTGTTACAGACAATGTCACTTGCATGCCATTGTAAGGGCCACTATGGTTCCATATATGCATGTAGACTGTTTGCTATGTGATTGCTGCACATCTGTCGTTATGTGTTTTTGGGAATATCTATGCATGCTGTTGGACATGATCTGAAATTGTATGGACTATTGCTACCCACATATGTTTTATAACAATGACACAATAGCATGTTTAGGGAACAGTTCCTAGAAGAACCACCTCACCCACCTCATCTGGCCATGTTACCAGGCCACATCACATGTGGGACTCAACCTGGGGCCTCCTCATCTACTGGTCCTGCACTACCTTCAGGTGGAGCCACTTCTGGGGATGGTGTTACCCCCTCCTGGGGGCAGACACAAACATGATCCTGTCACCAGAGGTCAGGTCCAGAGTCTGTTGCATAGGGAGCTCCACAGAGACTTGGGGTATGTGCTACAGCTCCTTGAGGCCCTCAGTACACAGTCACAGGGTCCACATGCTCCTCCTGCTCAGCCTCCAGCCCAGGCACCTTCAGGGCTGTGAAGCTGCTGTTGTGGCTGGCAATGGGTGGGGGCCTTGTTCCTATTGTTACCATATGGGGGCTTATGAGGCTTCCACATTGCAGATGAAACCCACCATCCAGGGTGTTTACCCACCACATGTGTCATATACCACCCCTGTAGCCTGTCCTCTCTATCTACCAACCCAACCCACCTCCACAAATATACCTTTTATCTTTCCCCAAATTCCCATTCCCATCTTCACAGACAAGTACAATGTGGTCCCAACAAGGGGTTCATATGTGACATAACCGTCCATGTTGCACATACTTACTGCTGTATATATATATATATATATATATATATATATATATATATATATATATATATATATATATATGTTTGTACTGATATGTGTGATGTTCCCTCACACATAGCATGCAGCACTGTGATGCAAATACAGGGGACATGTATTTATATACATATGTGTGTGTGTGTTTGTATATATGTACACATACACACACACACACACACATATATATATATATATATATATATATATATATATATATATATATATTTTTTTTTTTCTCTATATACTTGTACATATATATTATGTTGTATATATGTGTTTATCTCTCTCTCTCTGTCTGTCTCTCTCTCTCTCTCTCTCTCTCTCTCCAGTAAGTGGATTAAGCTGCTTTGAATAGATTGCAGCATGGATTTTGTAAGTGATGCATATGATCAGGTGATGGCCTCTGCACCAATCAGTGTCCTCCACTTGCTACCTGCATGCAGCATGCTGTGTACTTCCAATTACAACTGTCATGGCAACCCACTACTATAAATCCCTACATCATGTGGGCATGGTCCCTTTATCTTTCCTGTACAGTCGACATCCTTCCTGTGTGTGGGCAGCAGTGTTACAGACAGCAGGTAGCAATACATCTTACAGGAGGACTTGTAGACTCAGGCCAGCTACCTATTTGTATAAGGTTCCGTAACTACAGAGAGAGTGTGAGTAGTGTTATTATATGCATTGTATAGCACCAGTATGCAGGGTTTGTGTATACATACTAGTTTAACATGGAATGCAGTCTGCATAGCTCTCAACTGTGGGCCTGTCCACATGATGTCCAGAGGTGTGCCTGTTATGTTTTTTCTGTCCACCCCACAGGTCTTGTGTCAGATATATCACTGTCAGTGTGTGTGTTGAGTGCTGTCAGTACATGGCTTCATCTATTTGTGTTTCTGACTTTATATTCCTGACAAAGGGTATGTTGCAGACTATCTTGTAACACCAGCTACTTGCTCAGTGTATAACAACACTGTTTCACATATGCACCTGTGTTCCAGCCTCTGTCCTCCACCTACATACCAGGCTTTGTCCATATGACATGCAGTAAGGGGTTGTAATGCATTGGCCTGTGATTATGTCATGCTGCCATTTCTGCCATCATTCCAGTGATGTTGTGGCCCCCACACATATTGTGGGGGTGGGTCCATATATATGTGGGCTTCATCTGCACAAAACATGTGTGCCCTTCTGCAGTCCAGAGGTCAGTGTATGTAACAGTGTTATATGCCCCTGTATGTTAGTCTATTGGGGGGGGGATGCACCATAAATAACCTAGGCTGTTTCAACATGTGAGGGATATCAGCAGTAGTAAGCTGCCTTAAGGTATATGGATGTACATTACCATACATTTCACCTTGGGAAAATTGCTGGCCTACTGCTTACTGTCATATAGACTGTTCTGTTTGTTGGTGTGATAGTGATGTTTTCAGTTAAGCATTGTTATGTAACAGATGCATCCCATTGTGTCAACTTAAGTCTTTTCCCCCAGGGATTGTGCACAGAGTGTAGTTAGAGGCTGCTGGACTATACATCTGCATTACTTACTGTTGATTGATTGTTATCCTGTGGTCCATAGGTTCATAGGTTCATAGGTTGGTACTAGGCTATCAGCCCTAGGGCCTATACAAGCCTAGCCATGACAATTCCCTGGCTATTTCTTCCCACATTATTTACTTTCCTGGACCCCTGTCTAGCAGGGTGACTGATGTGATCCCTGGGGTGAATTTCCTTTCTCCCATCCAATCGTCAAGGTTCCTCTTGAAGATGTCCAAAGAGGCACTCTGCTTGACATGTATGGGCAATCTATTCCAGAGTCTGGGGAGTCTCTGGGTCAGGAACCTATCCCTCCAGCATGTTTTGTTTATTGTGATGACAAGGTTTAGATCCCTGGAGCGTGTGGCTCTGAGGGATTGGGATTTCTTTAAGTGTAGCATGTCCAACAGCTCTGGGTTTGACATGGCCTTGTATGTTAAGCAGAGATCGCCTCTGAGTAGACGATATGCGACAGAGTATAGCTGGAGATTTTTAAGGCGGTCAGCGTAGGGCATCTGCTTTAGGCCTGTGATTCTTTTAGTGAGGTATTTCTGAGGCCTTTCCAGTTGTTGCAGATGTCTTGAGAGGTACATACTAAATGGGGCGTTGTATTCTATAATGGGTCTAATGAGGGATGAGTACAGTGGGACAATGACCTCCTATTTTCTGGATGAAAAGCCCTTCGTGATGAGGTGTACCACATAGAAGGATTTCCTGACTGTTGTGGCGATGTGGTTATCGAAGGTGAGACCACTGTCCACCTGTGTCCCTAAGTCTCTTATCACACTTTCTGTGTTTAGTGTACTGCCACCTATATGGTAATTCATGGATACATGTTTTTTCCCAAAGGGATAACAATACATTTCTTGGCATTGAGCTTGAGCCCATGGCTCTGGCACCAAGCATCTGTTTCTGTAAGGCCCTTTTGTAGAGTATCCACATCATTTGGGGATTCAATAATGGCTCCCAGTTTGCAGTCATCTGCAAACTTTATTAGCCAGAGTCCCTTAGTGTTGACCTGTACTTCAGAGAAGTAGATGCCAAACAAGAGCGGCCCCAGGACTGAACCCTGAGGTACTCCACTTGTCACTTGTCTGGAGCTGGATTTGGAGTCGGCTACTTTTACAGTGTGGGTTCTATCAGTAAGCCATTTAGCAACCCATTGGGTGACATAGGGATTAATGCCCAACTTAGTAAGTTTATCTATGATTCCAGAGTGGGGATGGTGTCAAAGGCCTTGGCAAGGTCTAGATAGGCTGTGTGGACCACCTTACCCTTGTCCATGGCTCTGGAGACTGATTCAAAGAAGTCAATCAGGTTCAGGAGACAAGATCGGCCCTTCACAAACCCAAACTGGGTGGGGTCCAGTGTTTGAAGGTTGCCAATGTCTTTGTTTATAAGTTCCATGATAATACGCTCCATGGCCTTGCAGATAAGGCTTGTCAGACTGATAGGACGGTAGTTTCCGGGATCCAAGGTGGATCCCCCCTTGTGGATTGGGATAACTGTAGCTCTGCACCACTCAGTGGGCACGAAACCTGAGGTGAGGCTATGATTAAACATGACACTTAGGTGAGGTGCCAGTTCATATTGTAGTTCATGTAGTACACAGCCCGGGATGTCATCTGGTCCCATGGATGCTGTATTCTTGGCTTTAGAGAGTGCGTTTTGTACCTGTGTGGCCATTATTACTGGAATTTGGCAATCTTCCGGTATTGAGATGGGCCATTTAGGGGGTGAGAGGGGGGTGAAGTTGGCACTGAATCGATCTGCCAGGATATTGGCAATATCCTTGGGATCAGTATATGTAATGCCATTCTGTTTTAGCTCAGAGCAGATCTGAGCATTGCCATTTAGATTCTTGACATAGTTATAGAATGCTTTGTGGTTGTCTTTGGAATCTTTAGCAATTTTATTTTCGTAACTAGCTTTGGAGGATTTTATGAGGCATCTCAGTTTCTTACTGAGGCTAGTAAGGGAGTTTATTGCATCCTGGGATTTTCCTCTTTTCTGCAAAAGTTTCTTCCTTTTGTTGTAAAGTTTGTTTATGGCAGGGGACCACCAGATTGGCTTCCTTTTTTTGGATGAGAGCATTTTGGTTCTATTTGGGATGGCATGATTCATGCATGAGCGGATGTGCTCGTACAGTGCCTTAGTGTAGGATTCAGCAGTTGAACTTTCAGTTCCCGTCTGCATGGGTGTCATGAAGTTTGTCACTTCTGACTTGAGTAGCATGAAGTTGGCTTTGGAGAAGTTTTTATGGTGGTTTCTTTACTGGGGGCGCGGCGGGATGTGGATGTTAAGGGTGATTAGCTTATGGTCAGACCTGACTAACGAGGGGGTGACCATAGGTATGGAGCATTAATTTCCCATGTTGGTAATGACCAGGTCTAGGATATTGGAGCCCTGGTGGGACTATGGATTTGTTGATCCAGGGCGTTGGAATTTATGAATTCCAAGAACCGTTAAGCAAAGGTGTTGGGACATGAGTAGTTTTCCCAGTTAATGGCAGGGTAGTTAAAATCACCCAGTATTAGGGTGTTTGGTTCTATCTTAATATTTTCCAGTATGTTTAGAAAGGTGTAGTGAGAATCTTGGGGTATGGTGGGGGATCTGTAGCAAGCTACAGTTTGGATTGCAGTCTTACCTAGTGTTAGTTGCACTTGGAGAATTTCAGACACATTGTGTTGGCCAACTAGCCTGGTGGTGTGAATATCCTTGGTGAATATTGACACTCCTCCACCTTTAATGTTTCGGTCCTGGTTTGGTGGCCGAAAAGTGTGGTAAGAGTTGTAGCCTGGTATTACAGGGGTGCTCTCTGGAGCCTTGAACCAGGTCTCAGTTACTGCACAGATATCGATGTTCTCCATTTTTAGGAGTGCCTTGAGAGAGTGTATTTTGAGGTTTAGACTTCTAGCATTGAGTTGCATTACCTTCAGATTTTGCATGCTTGTACCTGTTACGGTGGTGGTTTTGTCCTTTGAAGTTTGCCTAAAAAAGGCACTATAGGGGTGGCAAGAGCCTTAGCCAGTAACCTGAATCCCAGGGGCAACAGGTGCAGACCATCTCTGGCAAAGCATCGTGGTCTGTCAATCATGTCATCCCAGGCAGACAGATACTGGATCCCCTTTGAATGACACCATAAGCTTAGCCAATTGAAGTCAATCATTTTATCCTTATATTGTGGTATGATTCTGGGCGAAGGCAGGATGCTACTCAGGGCTAGGGTCATACCTGCCTGGGCCACATGATCCGAGAGCTCTTCCATGTCTCTTTTCATGTAGTCCAGGGAGTGCGTCTCAAGTCATTCACTCCAACATGGACAATGACAGAGTCATATTTGTACTTGTTGTGGAGTGACTTGAGTGCATGCGTTATGTGGCGGATCCTGGCACCCGACAGGCAGCTGACTGTAATTTTCTCCTTATTCAACCTGGTGAGAGGGACATCAGTGTGCTGGACTATAGAGTCACCTATGACTAAAGTGTTAGGTACATTGTCTTGCCTTAGGGGCTGTTGCTGGGTGGCACACTGGTGTTGTGAACTATGTGACACATTGGTTGTGATTGGTGTTTGTCTGCGTTTCAGCTTCAGAGGTCTTTGTTGCTTGGGCAGGTTACAGTTAAGGGCCTCTGCATATGTGGATTTAGTGTTGCTATATGTGGGTGTTGGTGGTGCGGGCTTAGAAGGGCTATGTGTTGCTTGAGGTGTAGTGTGGGTGTTAACCTTCTCCTCCTGACTGTTTAGCACAATCTTGGGTGGAGAGAGCTTTGCTTCCATTTTGGCTATGTAAGTGCATCTCTCACAGGTTGTAGTGTTGGGTGGTAGGAGGAGAGGGTTGTCTGTGTACATGAGGCAATTGCTGCATTGCCCCAGTATGCCCAGATTCACCAGGTGGACAGGAGAAATCACCGGAAGCTGACCCTTGGACATGCCTGGTTTGGGGCTTTTTTTTTTCTTTGTAAAGTATAGGAGCTGTTTCCTTAGCAAGGTACTTTGCAATTATAGGCTGTTTAGTGCCTACTATTAATTTCTCCTTGTTAACAAGGAGAGTTCAGTGTTTGTATGAGTTTAAGGCTTCCTAGTGCTTTCCAGCAGGTATTAGAGAAAGTGCTAGTCACAGGGATGCTTAAAGGTAAGATTGAAAAGAATGCACTCTGCAGTGTGCACTAGAGAAGTTAGATGTGAAAGTAGGTAACTTGAGTTTTACCTGTTTAAAAAGTTAAGGTTTAGTGGAGAGTTACTATTTTTAAAACAGCAAGATGGATTGAAAGGGGTGGTCACTTTTGTATTTTGGTACTATGAAATACTGTAGGATGGCTAATAAATTTAAATAATTGAAGGGGTGGGATTTCAAAAATGATGATTTTGTGATTACTCACATAAGCCAGTGAAAGTAGAGAGAAATGAGATATATGGTCAGATTAACATAAGAGGTGGGCAACTAGAAAGACAGTGGTATTTAACAAGACAACTTAAATGGGTGGGAGGGCGAGAAAAAATTGACTCAGAACAGAGAGCTGTGGTCTCTTTTGAAGTTTTAATATGCTGTTAAAACAGAATGCAAGCAAAACACAAGGTAAAGAAAACAAACTGCAGACTCTGCCTGCCTCAGAACAGAGAGCTGTGGTCTCTTTTGAAGTTTTAATATGCTGTTAAAACAGAATGCAAGCAAAACACAAGGTAAAGAAAACAAACTACAGACTCTGCCTGACTCAGAACAGAGAGCTGTGATCTCTTTTGAAGTTTTAATATGCTGTTAAAACAGAATGCAAGCAAAACACAAGGTAAAGAAAACAAACTACAGACTCTGCCTGACTCAGAACAGAGAGCTGTGGTCTCTTTTGAAGTTTTAATATGCTGTTAAAACAGAATGCAAACAAAACACAAGGTAAAGAAAACAAACTACAGACTCTGCCTGACTCAGAACAGAGAGCTGTGGTCTCTTTTGAAGTTTTAATATGCTGTTAAAACAGAATGCAAGCAAAACACAAGGTAAAGAAAACAAACTACAGACTCTGCCTGACTCAGAACAGAGAGCTGTGGTCTCTTTTGAAGTTTTAATATGCTGTTAAAACAGAATGCAAGCAAAACACAAGGTAAAGAAAACAAACTACAGACTCTGCCTGACTCAGAACAGAGAGCTGTGGTCTCTTTGAAGTTTTAATATGCTGTTAAAACAGAATGCAAGCAAAACACAAGGTAAAGAAAACAAACTACAGACTCTGCCTGACTCAGAACAGAGAGCTGTGGTCTCTTTTGAAGTTTTAATATGCTGTTAAAACAGAATGCAAGCAAAACACAAGGTAAAGAAAACAAACTACAGTATTCAAAATATAGAAAGGCAATACAGTAATACAAAAAATAAAAGCAAACTAACCTTTCTGTCTTTACTGTTGTACTACTTGCAGGCCTTGGCCTGGACAGCTACATATGTTATGCTTTCGGATTACTGTATAAAATGATCAGCTTGAGAGTTGCATTAATCTGTTTGTATGCATTTTAAAGTCTAAATAGCTATATGACATGGCATATACAACTGTGATAGTACACAAATAAAACTTATGTATGCAAACCTGTGTGTGGTGTCATATCCTTTGACTTCTCTGTGGGTATATGTTTCAGGCAACAATTGTCTTTTGTATGGATGACTCATACACTGCCCATTTGATAAGGTGGCAACTGTAGGAATACTGGCTGTTTAGTATGGTGTGCACCCTTGAAATATGTATCTTTCTACACATATCTCTGTGTGTGTATGTGTAGTTAGGTGTAAATATATATATATATATATATATATATATATATATATATATATATATATATATAGATAGATATATACATATATGTGTCTATGTATCTTTGGAATGTTTATTGCTTCCACATTGTGCATTCCCTATGGCAGCCAGAGTGTACTGCATGATATGTTATTGATACCATCCTGACATCATACAGGTGGGGTGGATTACTGTTAACATCTTGTATCCATGTTCTGTCAGGTCCTGGGTATGGGACTTGCAACAGTTGGTATTGTATTGTAGGGCAGATCTGTTTTTCTGTGGGGGAGGGGGTGATATCAATACTTACAGGACGTATTTAGCTTGGGTCTTCTCACCCCTATTAATAGGACTTTGGTCATATATGTATTTGTTATGTTCTCTTTTATATCTATAGATATATATATATATGTATATACATGTTCTTTTCTTCTTCTTTCAGCTTATCCCAGTTAGGGGTCACCACAGTGGATCATCTGTCCGCTCAGGATTGGCAGAGGAGTTTTACAGTGTCGAGTTGCCAGCCTGGCACCCAACCTTCCACAGAAGGCACACACATGCACACACTCACACCTAGGGCCAATTTAGAGTGTTGAATCCACCTACTGCATGTCTTTGGGATGTGGGAGGAAACCGGAGCACCCGGAGGAAACCCACACGACCACAGGGAGAACATGCAGAGTCTGCACAGAAGGCACCCCAGCCGAGAATCAAACCGGAGAACCTCTTGCTGTGAGGCAGCAACGCTAACCGCTGCACCACCATGGCTGCTCTATATATATATATATATATATATATATATATATATATATATATATATATATATATATATATATATGTATATATATATATATATATATATATATATATATATATATATATATATATTTATATATATATATATGATTACAAATATATATTGCTATATATATATATATATATATATATATATATATATATATATATATATATATATATATGTAGACATACATATCTATAGTTGTATGTATATGTGTATATATATATATATATATATATATACACACACACACACACACACACACACACACATACATCTAAATACATTTCCTGTTTTGTTGAATGACTGTGATGGATGATATGTTTGTGAAAACATCATGGTTATGTGTATCTGACATGGCTTAGTGGTGAGTCACTTTGGCTAGGATGGGCAGGGTCATGGGTCTGAGCCTTTCAGAGGCTGCTTATCTTATTGCTGCGCAGAACAAGGCCCGTTGGAGATAGAGTGATGAAGGCACTTTTAAGCAGTTGTAAGCGGGTTTGCATGGGTTTGTGCAGAGGTAAGCACTGCTAACTTCCGGTTACAGTTTCTTATACTGATTTAGCTTCTCAATTGCTTAACCTGTGTAGGCATTGCTTACCCCCGTGCAAACAAGGTTAAACCCACTTACTGCTGATTAAAAGTGCTTACTCCCACTTACCCTAGTGCTAATTTATTGAAAAGAAATGAAAAAGGGTTGATAGGAAACTGGTGAAAAAGGGGCACAAAGAGGGAAAGACAGTATGGAAAATAGCTAGGGTTGTGCAGGACAGGTTTAGGGAAGGTCCATAGCTACCCATTTCTTCTACAGCAACAGCTGTGCATATACAATGAATTTGGAGATATATTTGGACACTCAAACTCCTGAGAGAGGGGTGAGGACAACATTAATATTTTGGGAAGCCAATTAGATCAGATTACATTTGTCAAGTGAACATGTGTGCAAAATGGACAGCTATGTATGGAGCAAGATTTTTTTGGGAACAGACTGCCCTTTTTTTTTCTGGTGAGAGTGGGATGTTGAGGAGGGATAGTAGGTATATTTGGGGAGGAAGGTTGGGTAGGATAACAGACAAGACAACATACAGGGGAGGTATATGACACATGTGGGGGGTAAACACCTTGATGGGGAGGAGTGTTTGGAAATTTGAAGCCCATGTGCCCCCTAGTGGATACAGTGGGACTGAGGTCCCCACCCATGGGCAGTCACCACTGCACCTTCACAGCCCCGAAGGTGGCTGTACTGGGGGGTTGAGTAGGAGGGCCAGACCGGCCTTCTAGTTGCAACACGTGGCTCTCAAGCTGGCATAGCAGATCTCCAAACTTCCTGCGGAGCTCACTACGCACCATGCCCCGGACCTGGTGACACATCACAGTGTCCTGTCCACGCCCACTCCCAGAGGGGAGTGAGCCCTATCCCTTGAGGTGGTTCCACCCAAAGGTGGTGCAGGACCAGCTGATGAGGAGGTCCCAGGGTGGGTCCCAGACATGCTGGTGCTCCGTGCCATGGCCAGATGAGGTGGGACAGGTGTGTCTGCTGGGACTGGCCTGACAGACATGCTATGGTGTTCAGTTTTACAACATATGTGGGTTATTAATAGTCAACAAATTCCAGGATTATGTATAATAGCATGCATAGATATTCCCATTAACCTGAAACACCAGGTATGGAACAGTTACATAGCAAACAGAACACATGCATATATGGAACCACAAAGGTCATTACAACAGCATGCAGGTACATTGATGGCAGCATGCCACCAATGTGGGAGTATTTCAGCATGGCACATGCATAGGAACAGATTTAAGTATTTATCAAACAATAGTACATATGTCCCAACAATAGATTTAATGGAGCACATACCGATTGAGTTGTGTATTTAGTTTATTGTTGCAGGTATGGTGGGGGGGGTATGTCAATTAACAACTAGTATATTTCTGTTGTTCTCATTACTTTTGTAGTCAGTGCTGTAATCT
This sequence comes from Protopterus annectens, assembly GCF_019279795.1. Lineage (NCBI taxonomy): Eukaryota > Metazoa > Chordata > Ceratodontiformes > Protopteridae > Protopterus > Protopterus annectens. Next base: position 167,614,674 of record NC_056737.1, read on the forward strand.
GTACCTTACAGGTTTTAGTACACTGCCCTATGGCTTTACTTTGGACAGTGGTATGGATGTAGACAAATATATACATGAACTGAGTTTTACCTGCAGTATACACCTCTTACCTGGTATACCTGTGGAGGTATTGCTTGTTGGCACTACCTAACTGTTTCTACACATATTCCTAGATTCCAGGTTGATGTTGTGCACATACTTGTCCATCTCTTATTGCACACTCTCTGGGCATGTCTTGACCACATGCAGGTGAACCAGGACATATTTTGACTATTGCCCTCTTAAACCTTTGGTGAGTTGTACAATGACAGGTTTGTTTTCATTGACATTTTCCAAATATGTACAGACCTGACAGTCAGTTATATGACATGAAATGCTGCCTGCATGTCAGAGATTAGCATACTGATATGCCAGGGGGACAGGGTAACATCAAGAAGATATGGGCCAGTTTACTGGACATTCTGGACAATTCTGTACACTTGTGGGGTATGATTCTGCATATAGCTTATTACCACTCCCAGGATTCGAACCATGTATGTGTCTGCTAAAAATAAAACAGTGTCCATCACAGTTGAGTGTGGTATATAGATACTACTGTGTATTTCTTCTCTGGTTTCTGCCTATAAGTCTTCTGTGGTTTTAGAATCTGACCTTGTAATTACTACATTCTCATACAGGATTTCCTAGACAGTTTTATTTGTAGCACAGTGTGGGTCACAATGATGAGTAATACCTTATTATTCAGAGTGACTGCAACACTAACAATGCCATACAATACCAGAATAAACAGTACCAGTACAGGAAAACGATATTTTATTTCTAGGCACAGTTTTCATATCTGACAGACCTGTGGGGGCAATGTTTGTCAGCAATACCTGAATGTTGCCACACATATTACCAGATTCCACGTTAGTATTTTGCACATACGTCTCACTCTGTTACTGCACACACTCTGGTCACAGCTTTACAGCATGGGGGTGGAGATGGGACATACTTGTATTATTACTCTCATAACATTTTGGGGAGTTGCTAGAGTGATAAGTTTGTTCTTATAGCTGTCTGACAATCAGTTGCATTTCTTATTTGCTGCCTAGACATCTGGGATCATCCCACTGATTTGCCATGGGGACAAGGTGGCAGGCAGTGGATATGGGCCAATTAACTGGACATTCTGGACATATCTGTACAGTTGTGGGGTATGATTCTGCATACAGCCTACTACCACTCCCAGGATTCAAACCATGGCTGTGTGTGCTAAAAATAATACAGTTCACGTCTCAGTTGAGTGTACTATTTGGATTATGTTGTCTAGCTTTTCACTGTTTTCTTTCTAAGTCTCTCTCAGTTGGACTATATGACCTCTTGTGATTACAACAGTCATATACAGACATTCCTACACATTTTATTTATGTAGCACAGTGTGGGTAACTGTGCTTAATACAACAGTACTATTAAGAGAGTGCAACTCTACATAACCGTATGATGCCAGAGTAAACACATGCAGTCCAGCAGTTAAACCTTTATTGTCAGGCTATTATGCTTTTATTTACATACAACCTATGTGAGACTCTTCCTGCATTATTCTCTGGTGTATGCAGTACATGCCTTAAACAATACAGGTTTTATACAGATGATTAACTTATTATTACTTTAAGATTTATTTCCTATGTCAGTACATGCAAGAATATTACTAACCTGCCTCACGTCGCAACCGCTGCAATCTACAGGCATGGGCGTCCTGGTTCACAGCCCACTCATCTGCCACTGTGAAAGACATAAGAGGAATATTTAGCCATGCCTATCCATAATATACATGAGCTGGAAATTATTAAACAGGTAGTAGACTGATACTTACACACGGCTGGGACATCCCCCGTCCTCCTAGCCTCTTGGATCCACTGATCCAAGAGATCCCCCTTTCTCTGCCTCAGGTTGGCATAGTGATGCCTGACCTGCCCACCAGTTTGGGGCATGCCAGTGGCACTGGTGAGGTCACAGGCGAGACTGTCCAGGGTTCAGCTTTGTATTGGAAACCCTGGTACTGGTCCTGCAGCAGTTTCTGGTCATGGTCTTTCACAAATAGTCCTGCCATGACTCTGGACTCCTGGATGCCCCAGCGCTGTATCCAAAAGTGTACACTCTCCCATACCAGTCATAGTGCCTACAGGAGGAAATTGCAACCAGTTATGAGATGTATTCCAACCTGTTGGGTTTAAATAGGGCTAATTTCCCGCACTTTGCATGATTGGATGGTTTTAAAAATGCTAAGCTATGGACAAACCTGCTTACCTGAGGTTGGCATTGCTTAAAGGGGCATATCAATGGGAAAACTAATTTAGCTGATCTACACATTGCTTACACCTACTAAGCTAGGCTGTGCAATGCTTAGAGTTACTTAATTTTTTATTTGCATACTATTTGCTGTTTGGCATTGATTTATTATTCATTACATGTTATATATGTGTTTGGTATCCATGATTCATGAGTACATACACTGTATGGGGTCCTTGTGTTTATTAGGGGATTTCAACACTTTATTACAATGACACCTCACATCTGGGCTTAATGCAATACCCCTGTTCACATATTTATGTTATGTAGTAGGTCAAACAACATAAAACTGTATATGGTTTCCTTTTACATGTTCAGTTTGATTTTCCTATAGTGAGGATCTGTTTGGTGATACTTCAACCATATGTACTGCTGTGATGGTTTTGTGGTTAACTATTGTGACTATAGTGTACAGGGTCCTGGGTTCAAGACCCGCAAGGCTGTTAATTTTGTTTCTGGCCAGAATAGCGGCTGTTGCATACAGAGTGATTAAGGCACTTTTAAGCAATTGTAAGTGGGTTTGTGTGGGTTTGTGCAAAGGTAAACAATGTTAACCTCTGGTTAAATATGCTTACAGAGAGTTAGCTTCAATGTTGCTTAACCTGTGTGCACATTGCTTACACCTGCACAAACTGGCTTAAACCCACTTACTATTGCTTAAATATGCTTACTCTTGCTTAATAGGGCTTACTCCCGCTTACCCCCACACTAATTTGGACAGTAATGTAAAATTGTTCTTGGGAGGTGGTGTATTTGGAAACTCTATGGGTTTATCATTCATTACATATTGTACCTTTGATTTGTATCCCTGATTCATGTGTACATATTCTGTATGGGGCACTTGTGATTATCTGTGGATTTTACAACATTATGACAATGACACCTCACATCTGCATTTAATGCAGTAATCCAGTTCACAAATATATGTTATTTAGTAGGTTATACTACAAAGAATATTGTTCATAAGGTAATTTGACATGGAAAGTGGAATATACTGGAGTGAAACTCGAACCGGGAATGACTGATCATAAGGCAGATACTCTGTCCACTACACTATTGCAGTACTGCTTCATTTGCATATATCTTGATTTTTATCCTCTTCTACCATTTAAGCTGCAATAAATGCAGCTAAGCACTGGGCAAGCCAGCGCACCTACAGTTAAATTTTATCTGTTTCATAAAAAATAGCTTGTTTATATTTTAGATTTTATCTATTGCTCTTATAAACTTGGGGGGATATTGCTGGGGGTATGCGGACACCTATGAGCGGTCTCACTCATTCTTATTGCTAACCTGCTGTTCTTGCTTGCAGGGATGCATATATTCTGAGAGATCTGCTCTCAGACATGCCCCCCTATGCTTGTACATGCTCTGTGTCCACTTAGGAGCTCAGACAGCATGCCTTCATTAATATGCCTGGCGCGCTGCCGTCCTGCTCCTAAACTGCCGCTTCCATGCAGGACTAAGCTAGTACTGAATGGAAGTATAGTGAATCTGGGGGACTGTAAAAGGACATCATTTATTGTCTCCAATCAAATATCTCACATAATTAAATAGCAAACCTACCTTCTTAAAGAACCACTGCAAAATAATACTTTATATTAAATAAACCCAGTCTACTTACTGATTACGTCCCATAGAACCCAAAGTACCAAAGCATAAAAGATACAGTTCTCTAAATCCTTATCCCATTCAAATGGGCTGTTGTATGATACTAATAAATGAATATTATTAACATTGCCCTCATGCTGTGTGTTAAGATGAAGAATGATGGAACTCACAAAGACTTTCTTATTTTTTTTCTGCTACATCAGTTTTGTAGAGTAAGTCACAACCTACAGAATAAACTACAGTTTTCATGCAATAGGTATGTGATTCTTACAAGCCATATTTTATTACTTCTTGTATGTGCTGTTTGTGTTTGGAGGACTTGTCAACAAATAATACGTCAGCATGCCCTTAGTAATATTACTTCATTCACTTTCTAATTTATTTCTTGCTATAAGACTCAGTGAATTTCTAACCCAGACATAACCAAGCAATAATGCCTGATAGAGTGTGTATCAATGTTCAGTTAATGCTTGCCCAGGGTTGTTGTGATCTACACCCCTGGAAGTGCATTAATTACACATTAACACACACCCTGTAGGGAATTATTGTGCTTAGAGAATGGGCTGTCTGTAAAATTGTGTTTTATTTAGTTATGCATTTTTTTAAGTTCTATTTTATTTTTTTATACAGTTTTGATGTAAAATAGTTCCTCTGCCTAATGTTTCATACTTGCTGTAGTATATGTTAATGGTGTCGGAAAAAGCATTTTACATCGAAAATATATTAAAAAAAAATAAAACAGTGCTTAAAAAATGCAAAGTAAGTAAAACATAACAATTTTGCAGAGAGCCCATTCTCTAAGGGCTGGCAGAGATCATTCTCTCTTCACTGTCTCTCACACATGCTACAGGGGGATCATAGGTTCACTTTCACACTTCACTCACTCACTCTCTTACACACACACACACACACACACACACACACACACACACACACACACACACACATACACGCACACACACAATCTCTCTGCTTTCACACAAACTCACACAGTCATTCTCACGCTCTTCCTCAATCTCTTGCAGTCTCCAGCTGCTTTCATACACACATTCAGTCTCTCTCTCTCTCTCACTCTTTCACACAGTCTCTTCTGCTTATATACATGCATTCACTCACAGATTACTCTCGCTTTCTCTCTCTCTCTCTCACTCTCTCAGACACACACACACACACACACACACACACACACACACACACACACACACACACACACACACACACACACACACACACACACAAACACAGTTATAGGTATACATTTACTGTACCCAGTCAACCAGCATGTCAGTATGTTCTTGGTAGATGGGATGAAACCAGAATACCCAGAAAAAACCTATGCAGACATGGACAGAGGACATACAAACTCCAGACAGGCTGTGAGCAGAAGTGAGGACTGAACCCTGGACCAGAGATTTTTTCAGTGAGCCACGAAGTGCCATCCCTTCAGTGGTCTTCCAAGGTGGTCTTTAGCCAGAAAGCCTCTGGAGCTTTTTATTTACATACAGAGACTCTGTTTTCCTTCTCTTTCTCACAGTCTCTCTCTCTCTCTCTCTCACACACACTCACACACACACACACACACACACACACACACACACACACACACACACACACACACACACACACACACACACACACAGTTTCTCTGCTTTCATGCACTCATTCAGTCACACTTGCAGATAGAAACACACACACACACACACACACACACACACACACACACACACACACACACACACACACACACAGACACTCAACTGAGTGCTCTCTCTCTTAACTCTCATACGCACATACAGTCTGTCCCACATGCTTTATTTTATTTTTTTTTCCTTTTTTAATTTACACTGACTAAACAGCAAAAGTGCTGCTTAGGAAGTGTAAAATAATGGCTCACTTTTGCTGACATGCATGCAAACACACACACACACAAACACACACCTTTTTTTTACTTATTTTTTTGACATTTTACACTCACTAAACAGCAGAAGCACTGCTTAGCAAGTGTAAAATAATGGCGTCCATTTCGTTTTTCTCAGTCCAAGCTCCACAGTGGCTTGATAAGCTGCCATGAACCAGTGGACTCATTTTTCCCCAGAAATTAATACCCTGCTCGTGAATGTTCATTTTCCAATCAGGCTAATGATGTACAGTAAGCCCATTTTCTAAGAGAACATCATGCTACTTGGCAGATTGACTTGACTGCTTCAATTTCCTAACACAATATTCACTAATGTTTTGCAAAAGTTACTAAATGTGGCAACAAAATAAACAATAGCTGATATTGATATTGATGTTTACCCTGTGAGGTCTGCATCCTAACCTTTTTATGCCATGCCTCCTGAGGACAGTGATTGTGGAGCTGGTAAGTCTGAAACAATGCGGAGGAATTTGGGGCACACTTTCTGGTGGCTGCGTGAGCACCCGTGTCCTTGATCTCCCCACTAGTCCTAGAAGTGGGCAGGTTGGGCTCAGGGAAGGCTAAGGTGGGTGTGACAGATCCAGTAAAGCAGGACAGGAAATAGTGGCAGATGATGGTCAGTTGTGGAGAGAAATAAATGAGCAAAAATGGTTTTAGAACAAAACAAGGTACAACTTACAATCAGAAGAATATTTAGCAAACAAAGTACAATCTTGTATAGACAGAAATATACATTAAGTGCTTTCAAGATAGAAGATGAGAGAAGGAAATCTTAATGTTATTAAGGATGTGCAGTCTCACATTTTAATGGACTACATACCAATCCCTTGTGAAGACAAGTTTTGTAAAACCCAAAGCTTGAATAGTGCTGAATGTTAGGAAAGAAAAGAAAAAGAAATACAGAAACAGTATAATACATAGGCAAATATGATAGTATTAAGATAAAAAGTCAGTCTGGAGTCTTATAAGAAAGCTTTTAAACAGAAAGACATTAATACACAGAATAAGAATGGAAAGTACACTTGTGTAATTTGAATTTACCACAACAGCAGACATTCAAAGGATCACTGCTGCAGCAGCTTTAGCTATATGGGTTATATCCTACAATGGAGGACATAACAGCCAACCAGCTTCTAAAGCTTCAGTGTACCTTCCATGCACCCTGTCTGTCAAACAATGCGAGATGAGCTGAGTTAAAGACAAGTTTGGGCATGAAACCTTTCAAAGATTTCCTGCCATCAGAGAGAGGGAAGCTGAGCCCTGAAAAGATGATACTAGGGATAACAAAAAATAAACAATCACACTCTGGCATAAGAAATATCACACCAAAAAATATGGGGGAAGGAGGGAGGGAGTAGCTCCTGCAGCAGTGACCATTAGAACATCTACTGTTATGGTAAATTCAACTTACACAACTGTACTATGTCTTTCATATTGATCACTGCTATAGCCTTAGATATATGGGCAAATTACCATAACTAACTATATTTGGGAGGAAGAGGAAGGAGAAGGGTCCAGGAGCCTCTGGAGAATTGTCTTAGCAAAACTTGATCTAGTTTATCGTGCTTTGTAAAAGTATATGCAGAAAACCAGGTTGCTGCTTCTAGAATACTTCTAGAATCCAACCCTTTCCAAAAAGCAATATATGAAGCCAAGGCCCAGGATGACTGGGCCTTGACCCTGCCAGGGATAGATTTGTCATGGTGAGTATATCAAAAGGTAATAGCTTTAGGCAGCCATTTGGAAATTGTCTATTTTGACATAGGTTGTCCCATCTTCTTACTTTCACAAGCAAATGAACAATTTACCCCAAAATCTGAAAGATTTAGTTTTGTCAAGATATCTCCAGAGTTGCCTATCTGTTCTCCCTCATTTTTAGGTTAAGAACAGAAAACAAGGAGGGGATATTTTTTCTTGAAGTAATCCCAGATACTACTTTAGGTATAAAAGAAGGATTATTTCTCAAACAAATCCTGTCCTTATTGAAAATGAGGTAGGACTGACTTTTACCATAAGAGCTTGACTCTCAGATTCTCATCTTGCAGAGATCAGAGCAATCAGTTAAAGTATTTTCCATGTTAAGAATCTCAAGTCAGACAGATTAGCTTGCTGAAATGCAACAACTGTTAGCTTCTCTAACACAAAAATTAAGATCCCAAGGAGGGGCCACCAGTTTACTTGAAGGCCTCTTATGTAAAATCCCTTTCAAGAACATTTTGGCATGAAAATGCCTTGAAAGAGGTAGATCCATGGGCAGACATGCTGAAATGGCCAATAAATGAACCTTGACAGAGGGATAAGAAAGGCCACAGGATAGTTAGTATCTCACACAAATATTTTAAAGCCAAAGAAACACTAGCCCTGAATGGGTGCTGTTTATATTGTTGGCACCAACTAGAAAACCTTTTCCATTTGTTATTATATTTCACTTCCTATTAGCAGGCTTTCTTGCCTCCATTAGTACCTGCTGCACATCCTCTGTAAACGGGTACCTAAAGGGAATTAACACCTTATTGTCCAGTCAGTCAATTAATGATGACTGATGCCGAGGTGTATCAAACACCATTGTTCTCATCTGAGTGTTTCCAATTTGGGAGGAAGCTTGGGGTAATTGCCCCTAGCTATTTCCAAAAGAAGGGAGACATATGACTGCATGGGCCAGAAGGGAGTCACCACAATGATCTTGAAGATTCCATCTGAATCTTCTGAAGTACCCTGCATATAAGTGGAGAATCTAGAAAGGCATACAGGAACACTTTACTTCAAAGTAGAGAAAAGACATTTGTCTTCCAGGCATTCTTGCATGGAGTCCTGGAACAGAATGTAGCTAGTTGATTGTTCAGAAAGGAGGCAAGGAGGTCTACTTGAGGAACTTCCTACAATGGATCAAATATTGAAAGAATGCCTCATTTAGTTTACATTTGTGAGGGTCTGCCTTGGTCCTACTCAGCTTGTCTGCCACACATTTTGCTCTGATGGAATGCATGATGCCTATAGAGTGAGATTGTGCTGAGAAGCTATATCAAAAGCTAACATTGCTACACTGCAAAGTGAGTACAACCTGGTTCCCCCTTGCTAGTTGATCTGTCACATGACTTGAAGAGGTCCCGGGTAACAAAGGTGGTTCAGAGAGTTGAGTGCCTTGATCAAGGCAAGCATCTCCTTGATATTTATGTGCTTGTGTATGCCCTGGTGTCCCACACCCTATACACATTTATGCCTCCTGAAACTGCTCCCCAAACAAAGTCTGAAATATCTGTGGTGACTTACTGCTATGGATTAGGGACGAAGAAAAGGAGACCTAGATTTAAGGTTATCTGTTGTCTCCACCAACAATTAATTTTTTGACAAACCCCAGTACTGGGATTTGGAAAGACAAAGGTTGTTGATGTTGTGACCAAAGAGATTTCAGATACCACTGTATCTTTCTCATGTGGCATCTTGCCAGAGGTATCATAAGAATCATAGATGGCATAAGACTCAAAATCCTGAGGTATTCCATCATAGTGACTGATGTCTGAATGGAATATTTTAGAAATAGATCTATTTTTTTCCTGTGGATAAAAAGCTCTTGGAAATGAGGTGTCTAGTTGACATCCTAGGAGCACATTCCTGTGTAAGGGAGCCAAGAAAGACTTTTGAATATTCTCTTGGAATCCCAGCTTATGTAATAGATCTCTCACTCAAGACAGACTCCTGGGATTTTGAAAAAGACTCTGCAGAGATAAGCATGTTGTCTAAATATGGAAAAATGTGGATGCCCAGTAGCCTGCAATGAGCCATAACTGGAGTTAGTCACTTTATGAGCACTCTTGGTGCAGTGGTATTCCAAAGGGTAAGACAGAGAACAAATAATGTGATCCAGACAGATAAAACTTTAAGGAATGTCTGAAGTCTGGATGAAAAAGAATGTGATGATAGCCGTCTTTTAAGTCTAGTGTTACCAGGAAACTTGAAAGAGGAAGAAGAGGTAACAGGTTGTCACGTGACATCATTTTGAATTTAGGAACTATCACAAACAGGCTTCGGAATGAAAGATTCAGAACCGATCTCCAAGCATTTCCTTTTTTAGGCACTAGTAACATCCTTTAATAAAACCCCTTCAATACCTTGGAAGGAGGAGCAAGTTATGTTGCTCCCTGGGACAGCATGCAATAAGGAACAGGTGGAAACAAAAGAGTCTGATCAGCAGGATGAGGATTGACCCCCCCCAGAAAAGAGGAATTCCCCCCACTGCCACCTGTAACCCTGATGATTAATTTCAGAACCCATTTGTGTTAAACAATCTGTTACCAAAGAGAAAATGGAGCTTCATACTTTCTCATTTTTAGTCATCTGAAAGGTTCTGAGAATGCAGCCAAGCAAACCTCCTTAAAACAGTACCAGTGGACATAGGCCTGGAAGAAGCATCAACAGTCATACACACTGGAAACAATGAGTAGTGACCTGTGCAATAAAAGAAACTAAGTTATTTAAAGCATTTCTTTCTTCACAAGAAGAAAATGTAGATAAAATGTTCCTCATGCATTTACAATATAAACAAAGTTTAACATATGAGGCTGACAATGCAAAATTCTGAAAATCCAAGTTGCAGAAGTGTATACTTGTTTGACATACTTGTCAATAATTTTCCCGTCCTTATTAGAAAGAGTAGGTTTGGAATGAACTAAGTGCTTAGCAGCAGTGGAGTCAACTAAGGCTATAACTGCTGGGTCAGCTTTGGGAATAGTCTATAAAAATGTAAAAGACTGAGGAACTTTTTAGGGACAGCTGGCTAATTATCAGGAAAATTGTAGGCAATAAGACACCCATCTTCTAAAGCAGACATGACAGGAGGAATGGGTGAGTTTCTGGAAAATCCTTCTCTAACTACTCATAGTATTTTCTGAGGCACTGAGAAACCTCAATGTTTCCCAATGAAAAGACTGGAACATTCTACCTATAGTGTCAGAGAAAAAGAAATCCCCACAGAAAGCAGAAACTGAGCTCTCCTCTGGGGCTGAATCAGAAATCTGGCGACAAAACCCTAAATCTTTCCCTGCATATTCCTGTTCAGCTTCAGAATCTTGAATCTCTTCAGGAAAAGAGGTATCCTTCTTTATTTTACTTGAAACTACTCTACAAGAAGGATCAATGGCATGAATCAAACCCTATTAATGAAATTTGAGGAGGAGTAGATGGATCCTTGTTTTTTTGTTTCTTTTTGTCAGGAAAAATGGGGCCATTCAAGTTACTAATGGCAACCTCTGCTTGCCCAGGGATGGACATAACATTTTGACACAAGAGGTAAGCCTTCCCTGTTCCATCTCCTAGGACTTGCAAGAGTGGCTCTCCCTTGCCCACAGATGGGACTGCAAAAGATGCAGAGGATTTGGCTAACCCACAGTCAATAGTGACTGTTGCTGCTGTACCAGAGGGATCTGCGGTAAAAGATGAGTGTTCTGAGGTACAACAAATGGCCACAGCAGAGTCACCCACCTGCAGCTGAGGCAAATTGTAGCTGGCTGTGGTGGCAAAAACTGTTTGCTTATCTTTTTTTTCTTTTTTTTTGGCTAGAGGAAGGACTGACTGTTGGACAGGCAATCTGTTCCATGGTTAAGCCAAAAATTAGCACCCATTTCCCAGAAAAGGCAAGCAGCAAATGCCATCAAATCTACCAGTCCACAAAAATTACTTTTTGACAGAAAAAAATAAGTAAAATTCACTTTCAAACAATATGGCAGCCTCAGAACGAAAAATTAAACATAGTTTCTCCACAATTTCTTTATTATTTATTTATTTGACATTCGTTAAGTGGGATAGTCCAATTGGGTCTCTAGACCTGTTTTCAGTGGACGCTAGAGGAGAAAAGCTCCACAATTTTAGAAAATTACAATACTTACAAGCAAACTACAATATGTACATTTACAGTGAGTACATTGCTAATTTAACAGTGATAACACTTTACACAAAGACTTATAAGTAAAATTAGTAGACATAGGTATAGAGTGAATACATTGCACCTTTATCGTGATAACACTTTACACAAAATTATAAATTTGACAAGACTTTTTGCATGATACAGTGTTACTGCCTCAGTGATAAGATATTTGCACAATACCATTCTTCATGTTTGAATTGGAAGAATACTTGTGCTGTTTCGATTAGTTCATAAGGAGGTACAAAGATAGGAGTGGTATGGTACATTTTTCCTGTCTTGACAGTGCTTAATGGAAGAGGACATGTTAACGTAATTGAATGGGGTACAGGAGGGCAGATTATCTATTAGCCTGGGGTTATGCATGTGCATAGCCATGATTTATTTAGGTATTCTTTTAGGAAGGCTATAAAAAGAGGTAGGCTAGGAGTTAGCCTAATGTTAGGAGGGAGGGTGTTCCAATATTTATCAATAGAGTGTGAGTATAGAGATTTTCCTGGGTTTCTAGAAGGTTTGTAGATTTCAAGGAGGTTTTTATCTTCAGATCTGAGGGATCTGTTTGATTTGTAATGTTGTATTAGGTCTTCTAGAGCTGGATAGGCAGTGGGCCTATAAAACAGGTTGTGTGTTGTAATTAGGTGTGTATATGAAAGCTGTTGTGTTAATTCTAATCAGCTTAATTCTTTGAGTGATGTACAGTGATGTGTACAGTAGTTGAAGTTGGTTGCAAACTTTGCAACTTTGTTGTAGCATTGTTCTAATTTAGTTTGGTGAAGTTCAGAAGATTAGTTAGTATACAGGAACCATAGAGAAGTGATGGGAGCAGGAATGTTTTAGCCAGGGTAGTTTTAGTTGACCCTAGGTGTGAGTTTGTGTGTGTGTCCCTTCTGTGGAAGGTTGGGCGCCAGGCTGGCAACTCGACACTGTAAAACTCCACTGCCAGTCATGAGCAGACAGGTGATCTGCTGTGGCGACCCCTAACCGGGAAAAGCTGAAAGAAGAAGAAGAAGAAGTTTTAGTTGTAGTGGTAAGGAATTGTCTGTTTCTGTACAATATTACTAGGTTTTTTTTTTTTTTTTTTTTTTTATATTTTGTTGATTATGAGGGTCAAAGTTGAGTTTATCATCAATTATAACACCAAGTAGTTTAGTTTCTTGAACGATGTCTAAGATGGTACTGTCAGCTGCATAAATATTTAGTTGACCTGAGTTGAGGGTGGTATTTTTGGAGTAGAAGATCATAAGTTTGTCTTTTTGGGGATTTATAAAGAGTTAGGACTCTGTAAGCCATGATTCAGTTGCTGAGAAAGATTGTTGGGTTTTGATTAGCAGTTCAGAGAGGCTATGGGAGGTGTAGATTAAGGCTGAGTCATCTGCATACTGTATTAATGTTCCTGTGGAAGAGGAGGAGTATAGGTTATTGGTGAATATATTGAATAGTAAGGGTCCTAAGATAGAGCCTTGGGGTACTCCTGTGGGGTTTGGTAGGAAGGAGGAGAGTTGGTTTGACCATTCAACTGCTTATTTCCTATCAAGGAAGTAACTTTGGAACCACTAGAATGTGGAGGAGGAACAACCTAGGTTGGATAGTAGTAAAGTGTGTGAAACAGTATCAAATGCCCTTGAGAGGTCTAGGAACATTGCTACTACTAGGTGACCTTTGTCTCTGGTTTTGTTAATGGTGCTTGTAAAGGATAGTAGTGATGTGGATGTGCTGTGATTTGGCCTGAAGCCATGTTGAGTTTGAGAGAGCAGGATGTAGTAAGTAGTTTCGGAGTAGATATTTCATGATTTGTTGGTGAATACACCTTTCCAAGATTTTGGATAGAGGGGACAGTACTGATATTGGGCAGAAATTAGAGATTTCTATGCATTGTCCTCCTTTATGAATATGTGTTATGTGAGATAGTTTCCATGTTGTAGGGACTGTGGCACCAGAGAGTGACTTGTTTATTAAGATGCTGACTGGATATGCAATTGAGTTGGTGGTGAGCTTTACATATTGGGGCGGGAGATTGTCTGCTGATGTGGAACAGGGTTTGAGATTCAGTAATAGTTTTTTCTTAATTGAGAGGTGGGTATGGGATGGAAAGTGAAAGCATTGTCGGAGCTATTTTGTTGGTTAGTGGTATGGTCATGGGATTGATCTTTCTTGGGGAGTGTTCAGGAATTGTTGTTGGTATGTAGGTTTAGTTGTGAGTTACCTGAGTTTGTAGAGGTGCGTAGGTTATCTATGGATTTTATGAAATGTTTGTTAATTTTTTTCAGCAATTGGCGCTGGGGGCACAAGGTGGGGGGGGGGGTGTGGTCTTTGTTTGACCCTGGATTGAGGAGGGTAGTGCCACAATGTTGGAGGGTTGTATTTGTGTTGAAGCTGAAGACTGGAGTAGTATGGTTGTTTACTATTTTGGCTACTCTGTTGTGTAATGTTTTATAAGCTTGGAGATTTTGTTGAGTTCTGTTTTGTTTCTCATTGTACTATGCAATGGCTCTTCACTTAATGAGGTCAATGCAGTTGGCTGTTAACCATGTTTTTTTTGTTTTCTTTATTTATTTAACTTTTGTTTATCAGGAAAGTCTGACATGGAATGAAGCCAATTTTCAGAGGAGGCTCAAGGAGAAATGCTCCAGATGCATGTCTTTGTAATGTGGGAGGAAACCGGAGCTCCAGAAGGAAACCCACATGAATGTAGGAAGGACATGCAGACTCTGCACAGAAGGCACCCCAGCTGAAAATCCAACCAAAGAACCTGTTGCTGTGAGGTGACAACACAACCTCTGTGCCACTGTGCCGTCCAGCCACCATCTTTACTCTCTTTGTTTGTAAGGTCCCAGACTATCAATTATTTTTAAGAAGCTAGTATTGAAGTGTTGAACAACATCATTTAGTGGTAGTAATTTTAGGGGTGACCAGTTTATTCCATTTAGTGGGTTGTTGAGTGTTTCTTGATTGAGTTTAGTGGCATTTCTAACTGATTTTATGGTATGTTCTTTTGGGAGGTGGGTGTTTGCTCTGATGGCAAAGGTAGAAGATGGCCACTTAGTGAATTTGGTAGTGTACGTGAGGGAGAAAAATTGGTTGGGTGGGTTACACGGATCCAATGAAGGGTAGAGTGGTTAATGAAGTCTTTGTTGCACCTTGTATTTTCAATGATCAGTTGTTTAAACCCATAGAGGTTTATATTTGTGTTTGGGAGTTTACAGTGATAGCTTGCCAGTTAATAATCATATATTCAAAGATTACAGTTTCTAGTTTGATGTTTTCAGTTGTCCATGACAGTATGTCTTCTAGGACTGGAACATTGTTTCTTGGAGGAATATAGATTGTTATGAGACAGATTTTTTTAGAGTTGTTAAGATTTAGGGTATTTATTATTTTTTTGGCATTAAGGAATTTGGGTGGTTTGTGTGCGTAAGGGGTTATATTGAGTCTGGATAGATACAGGTGTGCTATCCCTCTACCCTTCTTTTTTAGCCTGTCTAGTCTAAAGATAGCATAGTTAGGGGGTATAATGTCAGTATTTTTTATTCCCGAGTGTAGCCAGGTTTCTGTTAAGGCTAAGATTTCTGTGTTGTATTGTTCTACCCAAGTACGCATGGAAGGTATTTTATTGCATATGCTTCTTAGGTTTAGAGTAAATAGGTTTAGGGACTTGGAGTTAGGTTGTACATTTGGTCTAGGGTTTGGGTATATATCACTACTTTCTATTATTTTCAGTATTAGGTAAGTTTGCAGTGGGTTGTATTTAGTTATATGGTATGGATTTAGTGTAGGAAGAAGGGGTTTGGTGATATTGCGGGTTTTTATTTTGCTGTTGGGGTTGTAGGGGGAAGGATAGTAAAACAGTTGCAGGCAGATATTTGAGTAATGCTTTAGTTGTTGGGATATGTTTGTGTAGGATGTTGTAGTGGTATAGATGGGTAATGTGCTTTATTTGTAAGTGATGTGGCTGAGCTAAGTAGTATTAATATTATGAATAAAATGGAGAATGTTAGTATCTTATGTGGGGTGTTGGACATAGTGAGTTTTGGTGGGTGGGGTTTATTGGAGTATAGCATGAGTCTAGTGGTGTTCGATGAGTGGATAGTTTAGAGATATGTTGTTATTTTGGTGATAAATTGTGTTTTTTGTTAAGAGATGAATGTGGGTAGGGTCTATATAACTATAAATGTAAAGATAATTTGGGTATGTGGGAATGGGGATAGGGTAGGGGAGTAGACTGAGTCTAAGCAAAGTGAGGGTGAATGGAGTGGGCCTGACCTGGACCTTCTCTGCAGCCATCTGCAAATACAATCAGCAAGGTATTAAACCCAGTGAAAAAGCAAATGGATATGCTACTTAAAAGTGGGGTTTTAAAAAGGAGTGGAATGTCTTTAATAGTGAAATGCAACTTAGATGGAGTGAGCACAGAAAGAGAAATGCTTACTGCATGGCTGTTTGATGACTATGGATAGTCTACTGTGCAATAAGAAAAATACTGCTGGTGACTATAATCAGATTATCTGCAGATGCAGAGCAATGGTATCGGCTGAAAGCCACTGCTAAAATTAATGGGATAGTTTACATGTACTACACATTGAAAATGTTTGTGACACTGTTTGTGAAGTGCAAGATGATTAGAAACCAATAACTGAACCTTAAGAAAAGGTATGTTACTTTGCACAGTCACTCTGCTTTATACTGTTAAATTAAAGCAGGTGTAGACATTATCTAACTTTACCCTGAATTTCTTAAAAGGATATAACATTAAACCTAGGATTAGGTACAGATGAAGAGAAGAGGTAATGGTATACTATTTTATAGATTTAAAGTTTTTTTCAAAAGAAAATAGACTGTGGTTTGGGGGGCACTTACTGAAGAGGGTTATGCAGCTGTTGCTTCCTGGTGATGAGCTCATCAGTACATTGGTTTGAGTAAGGATCTACAGTAGAATGTACTAACACAGTCACTAACACTTGTTTAATTTAGTGCAGTTAAGGTACTTTACTGTCTAGACACTTGGAAGTTAGGTACCTACATTAGTCTGAAGTCTCTTTAGATACAGTACAGTGTCCATGGGTGCCCAGTGCATGAGTGAGGTATGTTAGAGGTGTCCACTTCTTGTTATGGGGGACAGAGACCTGCTGGATCTGAGTGGCAGCTTGATTTACTGAAAGAAAAATAAAAAAATGTAAGAGAGCATTAGTTTAAGTCAGCACATGCTGTGTGACCAGTCGCTAGCAATGGTAGTGTTATGACTAGTTAGTAATAGCTCTGGTAAAGTTGCAAGAGTCAGGGAAATGGCATACAGTATGAAGATAGGTTACAGCCTAGTAAAATAAGTTAAATGATACATGGAAGAACTATAGATACATAATAAATATGTTATCAGTTAGTCTATACTACTTTAAACAGAAGACAGAAAAAATCAGTGTTCCATTTAAAAGTACATTACAGTCTTCAGACAGTCTGTTGAAGCACATTACGCCTAGCTTTAAATTCACTTTCTTGAAGGGCAAAGTAATAAAACATCAATGAATATAACAAAATTGAATTTTTTTCCTCCAAAGCAAACCCATTTGCCAGAAAGGAAAGCACAAGCCAACCATCCATCCTCAAAATCTTCAGAGGCGTGTACTCTTTGGCAGCAGCAAAGTTTTGAAGGGCTTTGTGCCCAGACTTGCCATTTAGTCAGTTCATCTTAAGTTGTTTGACAGTTTGGATGTGTGGAAGGTGCCCTGAAGCTTTGGAAGCTGGCTGGCTGTTATTTCCTTGGCAGGATATAACCTGTGTAGCTAAGGCTACTGCAGCAGTTATCACTATGGAGAACATAAATAAATAATTAGAAAAAATAATTCAAATGATATCGGCGCATATTGAAATAAAATCCACAATTGTCTAGGAAGAGTTCAAAGTGGAGATTAGCGTACTGATTGAAATAATTCCATGACAAACTATAGTGTTAAGTTTTTTTTTAACAAATCTCTACCAATAATGAAGTACTAATGTTGTTGTTGTTGTTTGTCTTTCAGCTTTTCCCTGTTAGGGGTCGCCACAGATTGGCAGTAGATTTTCATGAATGCCGACGTGCCAGCTCAATGTCCAACCTTCAACAAAAGCATGCCCTTATGGATGTCTTTCGAATACCACCCAACCGCGGGGAGAACATGCAGACTCCACACAGAAGGCACTACCCCAATATGCACATTAAAATATGTGCAGTTTTTGCTAATTATGTCCCCTTGATTGACCCAAATTTTATGATTGTTTGTTCCTAAGTCTCTCTTCTAGATGTTGGGGTTTGCAAGTGAAGTTACCATAATGATCAGAGAGAAACATCGATCTAAACCATTAACTTCATAGCAAATGACAAAATAAAATTATAACATACAATATAATTCTTTGTAGGGCTCAGCTGCCATACCAACTTATTATATGTTATCAGTTTAGTTAGGCTACACAAATGATCAGAGCAGTAAAATTAAGTTACTGACTTTAATAGGTTCATAGAGTCATAGGTAAGTACTAGGCAAACAGTCTGCAGACCGTTATAAATTCAGTCAAAAACTCCTGTTAAAAGTATCTTCCAAACTAAAGGAGGCCAAGCCAAGTTAGACTAGGAGAGAATCTCATTTTACCTTAAAGAGGGCAAGGGTGCTAATCAGCTATTTCTATATATATAGTGTTGTCAGGAATCTCAGTGTCAGAAACATATAAAACCAAGGAAATTCCAGTCAGATCTATGAATTCCATCAACAATCAGTGCAAAATAAAATAAAGTGCTAAATTCATTAGCCCTCAATACACTTGCAAGAGCAGCGAACAAACTACATGTTATGGGAACTGCAATTATGTCACAAGTCACTAATGATGACATTAAAATGAGTGAAAGAACTAAAGGTTACACAATGCAGTGTTTTTCTTAGAAAATGAGGTGAGCAAGATTATGCTGTTTTACATCAGGGAGACTTAGGTCCTGGTGGAAAAAATAGGCCAAGGACTTACTGACATGACAAAGTAAGAGGCATTGTGTTATTTTAAGAGTTTTCTTCAAAGTAAGATCTAGAAACTGTGTTTTTATCATCTTGTTTTGTACAGCTAACGATTTTGAACATTATGCACTCATAGTTTTCAATATGGTACCTCATAAATGCTACAATTAAATGACACATGCCACCCTATCATCCACAGATTAATCTGACTTCTTCTACTTGTGAACAGTTTATAACACACATGGTCCCCACATGTCATGATTGGAATTTTAGCCATAATGTGAGTTATCTCTGACTTGCTAGGTTGCAATGAAGTGGATGTTACCCACACACATGCATGCATTCATGCAAGGGGACAGCCCTGAAGAGATAGGTACTTAGGCAGCATAAGTGGGAAAATAATGTAATTAACAGCAAGCTACTGGAAGAGTTGAAGAAAGAATCTCTTAAACCAATGATATAAAAAAGCAGGAATCACTTCTTTCTCATGAAGGATGGTCTTCTCTCCCTTTACTAAACTGCAATCATGGAGTCAGATCGATTTAATACAGGAGAAAACCTAGTGTGATGCCAATTTCATTTTAAATATGGAATTAGAAAAAGCATATCTAAATGATTACAATTCACTTAGGTTCATAGGTAGTTACTAGGTATGCAGTTCATGAGGCAATTAATGTGCCCAGCACAATGCCCTAATTGGCTCAAAGCACCATCTGATTCAGTGAGGTGCTCATGGTCACAAACTAGACAAAGGAAGGTTGAGGGAATCAGACCATGTACCACAGGAAGCAACTCATGAACAATTCATATCCTCACTTCCCTGCACTAACAATTAGATCTTTAAGATGCAGTATGATTAATAAAAGTGTAAGAGTATTTGAACATATAATAATTTATATAATAAATATTATGTATATTTTTTGTTGTTGCTGCTTAGATCCCTCACTCGTTGTGCAGTGAAAGTTGTTCCACAGGCTACAGGAAAGCATCTCAACCAGGCCAGCCAATCTGTTGTTTCAGTTGTGTCAAGTGTTTTCAAGGAGAAATTTCCAATCAAACTGGTGAGTAATCTTTATATGAAACCCCATATACTATACAAGACTCAATTCAGTGGTGCTTTGAAGGAATTGTATACTTTAGCTGCCTTTTTACAATGTGTCTGTCGTTTAGGAATTTTAACATGTAAACAAAATGTGTCTCTGCTGATAAGAAATTTCATTTCATGGAATACAGTAAGTATGACATGGCCATGGAAGACCATAGTTAAAAAAAAGTATTACAAAATGTGTGAAACTGAAAGACCATTAATGTCAGTAATTCTGACCTGAAGGACTGTGGAGGAATGGCTTGTGGGCAGATCTTGCAGAATTGCAAACTGTATAGAATAGTCAGTGGAAACTGGACCTCAGATTACAGTTTTCTTCACTGATTAGAGCAGATACTATTCTGGGATTTGTATAAAGCAGTTTACTGGGTGGAATTCAGGATGCATGGGTTTTTCTGAAGATATACCTTAGGGCATGGTTGTGCTTACCTGTTTACGTTTATAGTCACTGAAAACTGTGTTTGAAGTGTTTGTACATCAGTTTCATTGGTACTGTAACAGCTTCATAGTGTATATCTGTTCCAGTTTTTACTTATTGCAAACTATGCTTGAAGTATTAATGGGATGCCTGTATATCAACATATAACTATTCCTGATAGCATGGTTATATTAACAAATGTAAAATAAATAAATAAATAAATAAAATATCAAATTCAGTGGCTTGACATGTCCAAAATTAAGAGTATTATAGTAACTCAAGTCATTTTATACTCATTTTGAGCTCCAGGATAGAGTTATCAATGGAAATGTTATTAGAGGTTTATGGAGAAGGAACAATGTAAATGTTATCTGTACTTTTTCACATATTGTAATGACACTTAAAAAGTCCAGGGGTATTTTTTCAACATTAATTATTACTGCTTTGTCAATCTATATTACTTACCAAGCATGCCTAAGAAATGTCTGGGTGACCAGTTTGATATTTATAAGGAGTTTTATCAATTAATTTTGAGATTTATTGTTACCTCCCTAACTGCGCTTGGTCAAGTACTAATATGGTGAAGTTAAAAGGACAAAAAGATTTATTTATGACTACATATAAAATATATTTATGTAAGTTCTCGATGAAATGGAGATCATGACACTAGTTGAATGGCTGCAGGACTGCAGGATAGTTATATGAGTGCTGTACCTGTACATTAAAGAGAAAAGGATTGCAGGTTGGCAGATTTCAGTTAGGCATGATCAATGTTATGGAAGTGTGTGGTAGTAGACGGTAATTTGTATTGATGTGTTGTCTGATTTTAACTCTTTTATGAACTGTTCTTTACATGTGTACATTGTCTCCACTATTAAACTGTGCATGTGTTCATGAGCATGACTCTGGTCACTGTTTCATTAAATTGTGCTGAAACAGAATTGAAACATACAAGAAAATGCTCTAAGTTTGCTGTTAAGTAGCATAGTGTGAAGATCCTTGGTAGAGCAAGCAGATACTCAGGTGTTACAGGTTGATATACATGTCTGCATTCAAGCTGATGGCAAATAATTGAGTTTATATCAGTCAGTGGATTCCTATTACAGGAAGCTGTTAAATATACTTTGTGGTTGCAGCTTGGTTGCTGATGAAGCATGGTTTAGTTATATGCTGCCTTTCATTCTACAGTCTATTGGACTCATTGAGAATATAGGAGATGACTCTGTGCTTGGACAGGCTTCATTTCCATTGATGTTTATATTGGTGATTGGCTTATATAGTTATTGGAAGTATTCATAGTTTTGTGGCACAATTTAATTTGTAACTATGCAGGATGGATTTCAGGTTTTGAGGTTGCAATTAGTCTGTTTATTTCTAAGTTATGCCGAGCTATAAAAGGTTATCCTTAGTCATGCAAAACTCCAAAGGGAAATCAGGCACAACACCAGACTAGTAAAACAAATTTAATAAAGTGCTTTCCATCCACACAATCATTGAACTTCATCAGATGAAAAACCACACTCTTTACACATTTAAATATCCCTCTCTGGGGGTCACATGAAATTAATCAAACTAAATTTAAAGTGCAATACTTGCAAATATTTAAAACCAATACAGAAAGTAATAACACTGGGTTAAGATTATATATAAAAATATATATTTTTTTTATTTTTATGTTAATTTCTATTTTCATTTTTCATTTTTTATGTAGATAATCTAAATATAATCATCTGATGAAGTTCAACGATTGTGTGGACAAAAAGCGCTTCATTAAATTTGTTTTGCTTGATCTGGATGTTGTGCCTGATTTCCTTTGGAGTTTTGTATAGTTTGTTTTCGTGTTTTTTCCCTTACTAGTTTATTCTTAGTCATAGCCCAATGCATTGTAGTACAGATAGACTTGTAAACTAATACTGCTACCAGACTAATCTTGAACCATATTTTGGACTTCTGTCAGATTTTCTTAACTAGGACTCTAGTTTTAGCAGTTTCTGATATCAATAAATATATATAGAGAGAGACAGAGAGACACATGTTATGTACTGTTTTAAAACTGTTTTAACATTACTTAACTGTAAACTGCTTTTTCATACTGAGAGTGGTATTTTCTGTTTGTGATTGCTCTGTCCGAACCTTTATGTGCATTTTTGTCTGTTAAAAGCATTCTCTGGTCTGCTCCTTGATCTGTTTAAAACTTTCATTTAGTGGCTACAGCTAGGAACTGTAATTTTTTCCCACCCACCCTCCCTACTGTTGTATGTTTTTATACTTGGTGGCTTTGCAGGTGCCCGCCCATACTGTACATTTGATCTGTGACACTTCTCCCAGTCTAGTGTCATTAGTTCACTCAATCTAATAGAGAACATTTCTGAAGGCCAACCCACTCAGATTCTTAACGTTGAATTAACTTCTGTTCCAGCTTTCTCCATTTCCACTTTACTGGGAAAAAAAATTCTAAGCTTGCTCCCCCCCTTTCCTGTGGCAGGTCAGATACGGATTTGCTGTGTCCAGGACTGTTTGTGAGCTCCTAAGGCCCCCCCCCCCGTACTTAACTGGGGTTAAACTATTCCTGGCGCCATAAAGTCTGTTTTTCAAAATTTCCCTTGCAACTAGCCATCTTTTTAGTTTTAGCACTCATCTGTTTCTTTGATCTCAGCACTTGTTCAGAACTCATTCTAAGCACTAAATAAGTTACAAATTACTACAGCACTCAACTTTCCTCACTTGTCTAGAGGAAAACAGTTTTTAGTACTTAATAAATAAGCACCTATTCAGGCATGTCTAAAGGTCAGCTCCCGGTGTTTTCTCCTGTCTACCTGATGAATCTGGGCATCTTGAGACAATGCAGCAATTGCCTCATGTACACAGACAACCCTCTCCTCCTACCACCCAACACTATGACCTGTGAGAGATGCACTTATATAGCCAAACTGGAAGCAAAGCTCTCTTTACCAAAGACAGGCCTAGACAGTCAAGAGAAGAAGGTAAACACTTGCACCACACCACACTCATCACATAGTCCCTCAAAACCTACACCACCAAAACACACACACAAAACCACAAAACACACACCTACATTTTTGGAGGCTCTCTGTACTAATCTGCCCAAACAACAGAGACTTCCAAAGCAGAAATGCAAGCAACCTCCACCCCCCAACACAACCCAAACGACACATAGTCCACATACTCAGTGTGCCACTCAACTACAGCCTATAAGGCATGACATACCCAACACTCTAGTCATAGGTGACTCTATAGTCAGGCACACTGATGTTCCACTCACCAGGCTAAACAAGGAAAAAGTTACTGTCAGCTGCCTGTCAGGTGCCAGGATCCACCACATAACGCACGCACTCAGGTCACTCCACAACAAGTACAAATATGACTCTGTCATTGTCCATGTTGGTGTGAATGACCTGAGATGTTCCTACCTGGACTACATGAAAAGAGACATGGAGGAGCTCTCTGATCTTGTAGCCCAGGCCGGTATGACCCTAGCCCTGAGTAGCATCCTGCCATCACCCAGAATGACACCACAGTACAAAGACAAAATGATTGACTTTAATAATTGGCTAAGCTTCTGGTGTCATTCTAAGGGAATCCAGTATCTGTCTGCCTGGGATGACATGATTGACAGACCACGCTGCTTTGCCAGAGATGGCCTGCACCTGTCGCCCTTGGGATTCCGGATACTGGCAAAGGCTCTTGCCACCCCTATAGTGCCTTTTTTAGGCAAGGTTCAAATGACAAATTCACCACAGTACCAGGTACAAGCAAGCAAAATCTGAGGGTAATGCTACTCAATGCTAGAAGTCTAAACCTCAAAATGCACTCACTCGAGGCACTCCTTAAAATGGAGAACATTGACATCTGTGCAGTGACAGAGACCTGGTTCAAAGCTCCAGAGAGCACCCCTGCATTACCAGGCTATAATTCATACCACACCTTTCGGCCACCAAACCCGGACCGAAACGCTAAAGGTGGAGGCGAGTCCATATTCATTAGGGATATCCACACCTCCAAGCTAGTTGCTCAGCCTAATGCATCCAAGATTATCCAAGTTCAACTAACTCTGGGCAAAACCACAATCCAGATTGTAGCTTGCTACAGACCCCCCACCATGCCCCAGGATTCCCACTCCTCTTTTCTTGATACACTGGAAAATATTAAGGTACAACCCAACACTCTAATAATGGGTGATTTCAACTACCCTACCATTAACTGGGAAAACTACTCATGTACCAACTCTTTTGCTAAACGTTTTCTGGAAATCATCAATTCCAATGCTTTGGATCAACTTATCCACACCCCCAACAGAGGCAGCAATATCCTAGACCTGGTCATCACCAACATGGGTGACCGGTGTTCCACACCAGAGGTCAGCTCCTCGTTGGTCAGATCCGACCACAAGCTAATCACCCTAGACATCCACATCCTGCTCCCACCCCCCCATTAGGAAAACAACAGTGAAAAATTTCTCCAAAGCCAACTTCACGCTTCTTAAGACAGAAGTGGCAAACTTCATGATACCCATGCAGAAGGACAATAGAGGTACGACTGCTGAATCCTACACAAATGCACTTTATAAGCACTTAGATTAGTGCATGGATCGTGCTATCCCTAACAGAACCAAGATGCTATCCTCCAAAAAAAGGAAGCCAATCTGGTGGTCTTCTGCCATAAACAAACTCTACAACAGAAGAAAGAAACTGTTGCAAAAAAGAGTAAAATCCCACGATTGGAGGAACTCCCTGGTCAGCCTCAGTAAGAAGCTGAGATCCCTCATAAAATCCTCCAATGCTAGTTATGAAAACAAAATTGCCACTGATTCTAAAGACAACCACAAAGCATTCTATAGCTATGTTAAAAATCTCAATGGCAACACTCAGATCTGCTCTGAGTTACAGCACAATGACATTAAATATACAGAAACAACTGATATTGCCAACAACCTGGCAGATAGGTTCAGTGCTAACTTCTTTACCCCCCCCCAACCCCCTAAAGGGCCCATCTTTATACCGGAAGAATGCAAAGTTCCTGTAATCAAGGCTGCACAGGTAAAAACTGCACTCTCCAAAGCCAAGAACACAGCATCCATGGGACCTGACAACATCCCAGGCTGCCTTCTACATGAACTACAGAATGAACTGGCACCCCACCTAAGTACCATGTTCAATCATAGCCTCACCTCAGGCTTTGTGCCCATTGAATGGCGCACCGCGACAGTTATCCCACTCCACAAAGCGGGGGGGGCCACAACAGACCCCGGGAACTACCGCCCCATTAGCCTGATGAGCCTCGTCTGCAGGGCCATGGAACGTATCATCATGGGACTCATAAACAAAGACATTGGAGATCTCCAAACCCTGGACCCCATACAGTTTGGGTTTGTAAAAGGCATATCATGTCTCCTAAACCTGATATACCTCTTTGAAGTAGTCACCAAGGCCATGGATGAGGGTAAGGTGGTTCACACAGCCTATCTAGATCTCGCCAAGGCGTTCAACACCATCCCCCACTCTGGAATCATAGATAAATTCACTAAACTAGGTATAAATCCCTATATCACAAGATGGGTTGCCAACTGGCTTACTGAAAGAACCCACACTGTGAAAGTAGCAGACTCCAAATCAGACTTCAGACCAGTGACAAGTGGAGTACCACAGGGTTCAGTCCTGGGTCCTCTCCTGTTTGGTATCTACTTTTCTGAAGTACAGGCTAACACAGAAGGTCTTTGGCTAACTAAATTCGCTGATGACTGCAAACTAGGAGCTATAATTGAAACTCCTAACGATGTGGGCATCCTACAAAAGGGCTTCACTGAGACAGATGCCTGGTGTCAAAGACATGGTCTCAAGCTCAATGCCAAAAAGTGCACTGTCATCCCCTTTGGTAAAAATTCTGTACCCATGAACTACCACATAGGCGGTAGTCTACTTAACACTGAAAGTGTGATAAGAGACCTTGGGACACAGGTGGACAGTAGTCTCTCCTTTGATAATCACATCGCCAAAGTGGTCAGGAAATCCTTCCATGTGGCACACCTCATCACAAAAGGTTTCTCATCCAGAAAAAAAGAGGTCATTGTTCCCCTCTACTCATCACTCATTAGACCCATTATAGAGTACAACGCCCCTTTTGGTATGTACCTCACAAGACATCTACAACAACTGGAAAGGCTGCAAAAATACCTCACAAAGAGGATTACTGGCCTCAAACAGATGCCTTACGCAGACCGTCTCAAAAAACTCCAGCTTTACTCCGTCGTATATCGCCTACTCAGAGGCTATCTCTGCCTAACATACAAAGCTATGTCAAACCCAGAGCTGATGGACATGCTCCACTTAAAGAAATCCCAATCCCTCCGAGCTACACGCTCTAGGGACCTAAACCTTGCACCACAATAAACAGAACATGCTGGAGGGATAGATTCCTGTCCCAGAGACTTCCCATACCCTGGAACAGACTACCTGTCTATGTCAAACTGAGCTCCTCATTATCACTCTTCAAGAAAAATCTTGATGATTGGATGGGTAATAGGAAATTCACCCCAGGGATCACTTCTGTGGTTCTGCTTGACAGGGGCACAGGAAAATAATTTTCTTGGGTGGCGAAAGCCAGGGTACATTTTTGGCTAGGCTTGTATAGGCCCTAGGGCCAATAGCCTAGTACCTACTTATGAACCTATGAACCTATGAACATATATATCTATATATATATATATATATATATATATATATATATATATATATATGTGTGTGTGTGTGTGTGTGTGTGTGTATGAGTTCCCTACATAAGATCAAACTTCCAAAAGGCCGACTTTCCTATGGCCGAGATCATATGATTGACTTTTGGAAGTTCGAATGCTCTGAACGGACAGCTCCCTATAGCGCAGAATGGGAAATTTTCTATTTTCCACACTGGTGTGATCTCAGAGTTGGTATATTTAAATAGCAGGGGGTGTCGGGGGCACAGCAATGTGTAGGTAGGATTTTTTTTTTTTGTTTTTTTGTTTTACATTTTCAAAATTTCAAAAGTCGAACATATGGTATTTCAATCATGTATAGTAGACCCATAGATATATATATATATAGATGTGCGTGTGTGTGTGTGTGTGTGTGTGTATGGATATACCTCACTTCATCAAAATCACATATTATTGAATCTCACTTTGTCAACGCTCAAAATAATGAACTCCCACTTCATCGAAGCAGCAGAACTAAGAAAATCTTTCCAGGTTAAGTAACCACTTACACAAAAAGAAACAAAACCCAAATCACACCATCCCTAACCCACCTGGCTGTGCTCTCTACACACCCCCAACTAAATATACCAACTCTGAGATCACACTACAGTTGGGAAAAGGGCAATGTTCTCTGTCTCGTAAAACAGGTTACTTACCCAAGGAAGATCATAAGTCCACTGCTTCAAAGAAGTGGGAGTTTAACATTTTGAGTGTTGATAAAGTAGGGCTTGATAATATGCGATTTTGACAAAGTCAGGTAGACCCATAAAAAAATAACTATATATATATATATATATATATATATATATATATATGTATATATATATCTATGAGTCTGGTTCAGTTAGCCGAAAGCACATTTCACTGAAACTTATGTCAGCAAGACGAAATCACCGAAAGCATAAATCTCCGAAAACTCATTTCGCCGAATTTCATTTCACTGAAAATAGTAGTGGCAGTGTATATGCCCTTTTCCCCACTGTAGTGCGATAATGGAGTTCAAATATATATTTGATTAAAAAGTACTTACCCTCTTAACAGAAACTGCATACTATAATTCAAGCTATGCCCCCCACACCCCCAACTATATATTCTAACTCCAGGATCGCACTACAGTGGGGAAAAGGGCATATTACTACCACTACTATTTTCAGTGAAATAAAATTCGGCGAAATGAGTTTTTGGCGATTTGTCCTTTTGGCGATTTGGTCTTGGTGGAATTAAATTTGGTGAAATGTGCTACTGATGAAATGTACGAGATCTACTCATATATATATATATATATATATATATATATAGAGAGAGAGAGAGAGAGAGAGATTCATGTAGATATAGAATAGATGTTGATATATTTATAAATAGTATGTTCTTGTTCAATTTCCTGGTTTACTGACTGAGCAGACACAGACAGTGAGTGAGATGACCTAGTGAGCGACTGCTCAACTTATTCCGTTTACTTGCATTTCTTTTGACCTTCAAGATCAGAATTTGCAAAAATAAGGATGACTTTTCCCATATGCATTTGCCTAGTTATTATCAAAATAAAATAAAATAAAGCAAGCACTGATAGGCTGATGTATGAAGGAGTGTTTGAATTACAGCTTTGCGCTCTTACAGAGACGAAGGGTTCTGGTAAATGACATGCCTTTTCTATATTTTTTTGCTATGTACTGTTAAGATATTGATCTAGTCTTTCTCATTAAGAACACTTTTTTTTTCTTTGTTTTTTTTTTTTTTGTTTGTTTCTTGACTGCCTTCTACACTTTGTCTACCTTAACCTTGGTTTCATTCTTTTGTCCCCAAGCTGGACAGGCTAAAGTACTATACATCATGCACTGTGATAGTCTAAGTTTGTTTGTTCATCAGTGAGGTAAGCTGAGGAGGTCCTATACTTGTTATATTATGGCAGAGAGTTTAATATTTGAAAATTATATAATATATTCTTGTCTACATACAATTTTTTTCAATGAATAAGAGCTATACATTCAGCATGGATTTGTAGGTCAAATAATAAATTATCTTAACTTTTTTCTACTGTTTTAAGTGTGATCTTTGCAAAATAGTTCAGTAGTAGTTTTAATTAATATCC
Source organism: Protopterus annectens (assembly GCF_019279795.1). Classification (NCBI taxonomy): domain Eukaryota; kingdom Metazoa; phylum Chordata; order Ceratodontiformes; family Protopteridae; genus Protopterus; species Protopterus annectens. The sequence goes on from NC_056737.1 coordinate 167,643,779, forward strand.
ATAAGTTAAGTTACTTTGATTTACTGATTATAGTTTAGAAAATATATTAAGCAGAAAACGTATTTGTTTTATAGATCTATTAGAGGAGTTGTGTCACTTTTCATATCATAATTGAAGTAGAAGACAGAATAAAATCAAATTGTGGAACATTTACATAAAATCTACATTTAACTTTTCTCTCTGCCTCATTTCTTTTTCTTTATTTCTTTTCTTGCTTTCCTATTTTCCTTTGTATAATCCATTTCAACAGGAATAGCACATTCTCATTTTTGGTATCAAATAGTGTCAAAAACATATGATATAACTATACAGTCCTAGAATAAAGCTGGTGTTTTATGAAAAAACAGGATAAGGAATATCTGAGGGATGCTACTGAATTTAAATATAATGGTATTGCTTAGGGTGACAGTAGCTAAAGATTTAAATTGTGATAACCTTATTATAGAAAATAAAGTTGATCTAGCTTAATATGTAGTGGCAGAGAAAAGTTATACCCTGAAATTTAATAAAGCCTACACACACCCAGATTTACTAATCTTCCATGCAGGACTGATCTAGTCCTGCACGGAAGATGCAGTTGAAGAGGAGGACAGCAGCGCACCATGCATATTAATGAAGGCATGCTGCCTGAGCTCCAAATCCTACACGGAACATGGACGAGTGCAGGGGGTGTATCTGAGAGCAGAGCTCTCAGAATAAACACGCCCCTGCAAAGTAGAACAGAAGAAAGTGTAAATAAATGAGCGAGACTGCTCATAGGTGTCCGCATATCCCCACCAACAGTGCCCATGTGTTCAACAGCAACAGTACATTTAAATAAAATAAAGAGACCCTTTTATTTATATTTTTTAAAACCCTGAGTACAGCTAACCGTAGGTGCGTGGGTGTGCTCATCGCATAGTACGGTTAAAGCAGCTGAAAAGGCTGAAGAGGATAACAAGGAATATATATGCAAATGAAGAAATACAGCAATAGTGTAGTGATTAGAGCACCTGCCTAATGAACAGGCATTCCCGGTTCGAATCCCACTACAGCACATATAATTTTCCATGTGAAATCTGTATATGAACATATATTTACATCTTTTTGCCATATAACCTACATAATAACATTTAAATGTGAACTGAAGTACTGCATTAAATGCACATGTGAAGTGTCAGTGTCATAATGAATAAGGCACTAGTAAGCAGGGTTAAGCACAAATAAGCAGAAGTAAGCATGTTTAAGTGCATTTGCACAGGGGTAAGCATTGCCAGCACAGATTAAGCAAAGTAGAAGGTAACTGAGTGTAAGAAACTGTAACCAGAGGTTAGCACTGCTTAAGGTCACGCAAACCCACTTACATCTGCTTTAAAATGCTTTAATCACTCTGTATCCAATGGCACACGTTCTGCCCAGCAACAAAATAAACTGCTTTTGTAAGGCTCAAACTCAGGACCCTGGACACTATAGTCACAGTAGTTAACCACTAAGTCATCATAGCAATAGATATGAATGAGGTATCAGCAAACTAATCCTCACCACAGGAAAATCAAACCAAACATGTGAACTGAATCTGTGTACAGTGTGAAGTGGTATAACCTGCTACATAACATAAATATGTGAACTGGAGTACTGCAGTAAGCATAGATTTGAGGTATTATTGTAATAAAGTGTAGGTCCCCAGGTCCTCATACAGTGTATGTACACATGAATCACGGATACCAGACACATATATAACCTGTAATGAAGAATAAATCATTGCCAAATGGCAAATATAGTGCTAATTATCTATTAAGCAATGCTAACCACAGTACGGCTCAAGTTAGTAAGTGTAAGCAATGTGTAGAGGAGCCAATTCAATCAGCCTAGTGGTATACCTCCTTAAGCAATGCCAACCTTATGTAAGCAGGTGTGCCCATAGCCTAGCCTTTTCAAAACTGGCCAGTCAAGGGAAAGTGTGGGAAACTGGCTGTATTTAAACCCCACAGGCAGGAATACTGCCCGTAACTGGTTGTAGCTTCCTACTGCAGGCAGAATGTCTGGTGTGGGTAAAGGCACTTGATTTAGAAAGCAGCGCTGGAGCATCCAGGAGTCAAAAATCATGGTATGGCTCCTGGTAAAACACCATAAGCAGAGACTACTGCAGGGCTAGTACCAGGGCTCGCAGTATAAAACAGAGATCTGGGACAATCTCGCCCGTGACCTCACCAGTGCCACATGTATCCCCCGGACTGGTGAGCAGGTCAGGCAACACCATGCTGACCTGAAGCGGCGGAGGTAGGATGTACTGGAGCAGAGGATCCAGGAGTCTCGAAAGATGCCCACTGCCCCAGTACTGAGTGAGTACTCATTCTACTAAGTAGTAAATAATTGCCTAGCTTGTGTATACTATTGGATAGGTATGGTTAAACATCACTGCATTTGTCTGACAGCTGCAGATGAGTGAGTTGCGAACCAGCAAGCCCATGATGCTAGACTGCAAAGGCTGCATTGCAAGACAGGTTAGTAATCAGTCTGCATGTACTGTCATAACAAATAAATATAAGAGCCTTAGAAAGTGTTGTACCAGTAGAAATAAATGTGTAATAGTCTGTGAATAAAGATATAGCCCCTGGAGTGCTTCTGTTTACTCATCTCTCATATGTTGGCGATCTGTTCCATACTATAAGTAGTACTGTTGTATCTTAAGCAGTGTCACCCATACCGTAGTATGCAGATAAAATGGGTATGAAGTCCTGTATAACAATGTTGGAAGTGAAAGAGGTCAGTCATATTGTACAAGTTAGGGAGACTTAGAAAACAGTCAAAAGCTTTACATCAATTCCCTGATAGCACAGTGTACTGTGATGTTAGCTATAATATTTTGTCACACACAGCAGGGATTTGAATCCTGGGAGTGCTACTAAGTTGTATGCATAATCATACCCCACAACTGTACAGATTTTGATACAATGTTCAGCTAGAAAGCTGTATGCATAATTACACCCAGCAACAGTAAAGAATTTGCTAGAATGTTCAAATTGTAAGTTGTATGCATATTCATACCCTACAACTGTTCCAATCTGTTCAGCATGTCCAGATAAATGGCCCATATCACCAGCTTGGTACCCTGTTCCCCTAAAAATCCAGTGTGATGGTCCAAGAAATGTAGGCAGCTGTCAATGACATATAACTGATAGTCAAACGTGCATGTAGTCAGAGAATGTATATGGAAACAAACCTGCCATACTAGCACCTCACCCGAAGTGTGTGACAGCAGTTCTCAACATATGCTGCATTAAAACCTACAGCCTGTCATGCCTGTATGTAAGACGCAGGTCACATATATAATAATTTATAAACATACTAGTGTACAATATAAGGCCATTGTGTAGTGTAATAATACATGTAAGGGAAAGACCACTGCAGTGACTAAGAATGTTGTGAAAACTACATCAGGTTTCCACGGGTTTGTGCGATGGTAAGCACTGCTAACCTCCGGTTATGTTTTCATGCACTCAGCTTCTAAATTGCTTAACCTGTGTAGGCACTGTTTAGCTCTGCGCAAACCCATGCAAACCTGCTTACAACTGCTTTAAAGTGCCTTAATCACTCTGTATCCAACGGGCCGTGTTCTGCCCAGCAACAAAATAAACAGCTCTTGCAAGGCTCAAACGAAGGACCCTACACACCTTAGACAAAGTGATGTACCACTAAGCCATGACAGATACATAGATATTCAGTCTTTCAAAAACATATCATCCAGTCCTGTCATGCAACAGTACAGAGAGTATATACCAACATCTAGATATCTGTGTGTCTAACTATATTAAAACCTTAACAGATATAACATATATGTATATATATATATATATATATATATATATATATATATATGTATATATATACATATCTTTTTATTTTACTAACTTTATATGCATATATATCACTATATATGCACATATAGTTATATATCTGTTAGCAGATATATATATATATATATATATATATATATATATATATATATATATATATATATATATATAGATATATCTATGGCCTTACATCTGTAGATAGCAATTTCAGATTAACAAATACACATATGTCCACATGCACTGTTAATGGGGTTGAGAAGCCCCACTATACGTCTTGTATGAATAGGCATCCCCCACACAGCCAAACCCATGTGTCCTGCAATACACTACCAAGTACAGTCAGCCTTGCATAGGACTAATATGTGGAAGCCATCAACATCCCCAGGATACAGATACACAGACACAGATATGCAGATACAGATATACACACAGACACACACACACACACACACACACACACACACACACACACACACACACACACACACACACACACACATATATATATATATATATATATATATATATATACATGTGACTACATATATGCACACAGGTATATGTGCAGTAAGATACATATGTAGAAGGTGCACACAATATGGAACAGCCACTATGCCTACAGTTAACACCTAAACAACTGGACACTGTAAGGGCCACATATACTAATGTCAGTCATTGCCTGCATCATATACCCATAGAAAGGTCATAGGAAAGACACCACACCACAGGTTTGCAGAAATGGGAATCCTTTAATTGTGTACTATAGCAGTTCTATATGCCATGTCGTATAGCTGTTCAGATACTGACAACCATATGAAAAGAGTACTGCAACTGTGAAACAGTTACACTAATGCAGTAGTCTGAAAAGGTTCACAACTGTTGCTGTCCAGGCCAAGCCATTCAGAATGTACAATAGTGAAGACAGACTGGGCCACAGGGTACCACACAATCAACAGTATGTGCTGCAGGTGTGTAGTTCAGCAGTCTCTATCTACACTCTGTACAAATTCCGTAGAAGGTAAAGATGTTTTGTGATCAAATGGGTTGTAACTGGTACATAACAAGACATAACAAACAGTACAGTCTGTATGGCATGAGGCAGTAGGCTTGCAGTACCCCAAGTCATGTAAGTAATGTCAATATAGGTGGAGTATACGGTACTGTATATCCAGATACCTTGTGGCAGCTCACCTTTGATACCCCCACATTTTGTAACAGCCTAGGTCATTTATGCTGCTCCCCACCTAGACTCAATACTACAGGCCCATATACCACTTTTACATATACTGGCCTCTGCAGTGCATAACAATGCACATGTGTTGTGTAGGTGATGCCCACACATATATGGCCCCAGCCCCACTGTATGTGTGGGGGATACAACAGCAGGGGACTAATGGCAGCAATGGCAGTGTAATATACTCACAGCCCACTAAAGAACAACCCCCAACAGCATGACATATGTACAAAGCTTGGTAGGTAGATGGAGGACAGAGGCTGGAACACAGGCACATATGTGGAACACTGTTAACATACACTAAGCAAGGTGCTGGTGTTGCAGGATAGTCTGCAACATACCCTTAGTCAGGGAATTGAGGTTAGAAATAGAAATGGATATAGCCATGTACTGATATCATGCAACACACACACTGCCAGTGTAATATCTGACACAGGACCTGTGTGGTGGATGGACAACACATGATAGGCATACCTCTGTCCAACAAGAGGATAGGCCCACAGTAATGAGCTATGCAGACAGACTGCATTCCAAGGTACACTAGTATGTACACACACACGCCCTGTAAACACCAGTACTATGCAAAGCATAACACACACCTTTCATCTTTGTCCACTCTTCCACTCTTTAAAAAACAACTGAGAATCCATCTTAATAAACACTGGCTTTGCTCCTGTACCAACCGTGATTTACCTTTCTTCTTCCTTTCCTCTACTACAATATTTCCTTCTCTCTTTACTACATCCTGACTGATCCCTACTGACATAACATCCTTGTGGATATAACTTATCTCATATATACTATATATAAAAAAAAAAAATATATATATATATTTTTGACATCGATATTAGTATAACTATGTATTATTCACACTACGTTTTGATATTATCAAATTTGCGTATCGCAATTATTTAATAACTTTTTTAGCAACACTATCTTGTTATGTATATTTCCTCTGAGATGTATATTACCTATACTAAAGTCTTTTTATCTTTTATGCTCAATTTTTGTTTTGTTTTGCTTTGTTATTTTTTGTATTCCCTAAACTTGTTATAACCATTGGAGCTTTTCTCCCCGGGCCTCCACTGAAAATGGACATATATCCAGCTGGACTAGCCTGGTCAACAAATGGAAAATAAAATAAATAATAAAATAACACAACTCTACTCATAGTCTATCTGTAGTTCCTGATCCTCCTACAAATATGTGGCCACTCTGAGTGTGCAGGTTCTCCTATAAGAGGTACTGCTACCTGCTGTCTGTATCACTGATGCCTGCACACAGGAAGGATGTCCATCACACAGGAAATCTAAAGGGACCACGCCCACATGCTGTAGGGATTTATAGTGGGTGGTTGCCATGACAATGGTAGTTGAATACAGTACATGTGTAATTTTTTATATATATCTATATCTATATATATATATATATATATATATATATATATATATATATACATATATATATATATATATATATATATATATATATATATATTTTTATATATATATATATATATATATATATATATATATATGTATGGCTATTTGGATAAGTATATCTACATATATCTCCACCATATGTCCTGGACATGGTGTGTAGCCATACCTCAGCCCCTACAGTCCCAAAGTCGTAGTGCAAGGGGATGTTGGGTATGTATAGCAGGTATATTACTAGACTGTTGCTACTGTCATTGGGATTGCCTTCACAGACATGGTGCATGTGGATGCTGACATCTTCTTATAACATGTGTGCCATTGGCTACTGACAGACATCCTAAGGAAATCATTGTAAAGAACCGGCGCTAGCATGTAATGCCCCTGTGGAGTGCAGCAGAGATATTGGCCACTATATGTGGAACTTTGGACACACCATGTACAGTCCAGAGGTATACACATAATCCCTTAGTGCACAACAAGTGTACCAGGCCTGACAATATGGATGTAGACAGCCATGTAGATGGGTATAACACATAACTACTGGTATACATTTGGCACCATAGGTGGTAGATTCACATACTCCTGTCTGACCTGACACATAATGACTGCTGGTACAAGGGTGCCATGGACACATACTACCCATTAGATATTGACATACATCTGTACAGCATCCCACTGCTCTGTCTGACATATATGACTTTTAAGGGAGGCCCGGCAGCAGTACATCTGGCAAGTATCTGCACATGACATCCCACTGGTTAAGTACACTAAGCTGCTAGGCATGTAACAATGCACTGTGCAGGCTAAAGGCAGACTCGCTCAACACTGGCCTACATCTCGTATGGGGGAATACACATGTACCTGCATATATAGCAGGCTCAACAGCCATGTCACAGCACAGGGTAAGATACACCCGTGTGACAGTGCATAATCACAACCAATGTGAACACAGCCACAGCCACATATGGTAAGCTAGCATAATATTACAGTATATGGACTATCTGTTTTAAGCCATCCTCATATGTGCCACTCACAGAATGACCCTACATATACTGGGCTCCTACACAGTTTGGTCTGATGGCTGTCTGTGGTATAGGACATGTTTGTGTAAGGCCCTACAAACATGTATGGCAAAATGGTACCATACAGTGGGGCAGCATGTAACATCTGATAGAAGGGGAGCTAGAACAATGACAACTACCACAGTCTGTACACAGACTAAAGTACAAATTAACAATACACACACTGCCGACATTCACCATCACTACACAGACTTCAGTACTGTACAAACATCCACAGAATGTCCAGCTTATGTCATGAAATATAACCCCTAGTGTACTTTACATGTGTAGCAATCTGATATATCACTGGCTTGTTATCAGATATGATGACAGTATTTATGGTGTACAGCACATATGCACCACATCATACACGCCATATGTGCAAAGGTTGACAGAGGTGTGTCTGACAGCACATACACAGGGCCAGTATAGACATGTTTCTGTGATAACCTCATATATTTACAATTGTAATGGGGTTTGTTGCAACATATGTCCTATGAGGGATAATAAGTCAGGAACTGTCATGGCCTTCACCATCTACAGACTGCAATCCGCACACTACCTTCTGCATTCCACAGATAGATGCACTGTGGCTAACACATGAAACCATAGGCACAACACTGGCCAGGCTGCAGATGACCCTGCAGATGGGGATTCCTCATATACATGGAACTGACATGGCAGGTATTGCGGCATGTACGACAGGCATATCCAGACAAACGCTGTTAAACCAACATTATTCCAAATGCAGTATAGTAGAACTTACAGTCTGTAGTCAGGTCAGGCACATCCCCCTCCTGTCTGTTGCCCTTTTTCCACAGTGTATGTTGTTAGAGGAAAATCACCAATCCATCTCAGATGCTGTTTGCCAAACAACAGATCTAGTTCCTGCTCACAGTGAATTGAAAGGCCCAACACCACCATGATGTTCCTAGGTATTTTAGTGTGTTTCCATGTAATTGGCTATGGGATTGTTACCAAAGCTGTTCCACATGCAAACAGCTAGGGGAGGGCTGCAATTTGTGCAAAGGCCATCAGCTGATCATGAGCATCATGTAAAATACACATGCTGCTGCCTAAGCAAGGCAGGTGTGGGTCTCCACATCCACCAAAGAGGGAGTGGGGGAGGCAGACAGAGGCAAACACATGTCAGGGATGGGTGGGAGACTAAAACTGAAGCATGTTTGTGTCACACACCTACCAGCACAGGGTATCAAACCCCCGACAACTATGTAGTGCTATCACAGTTCAATGCAGTTATTGGATGCACCACATGGGTTATCCGATGTGCAGCACTCAGAACATATATGTGAGGGTGAGTGACATCTGCAACAGGTATACGGTAGATATATGGTAGGTGTCGTACACGTGCCTGTCTGCATGAACAGGTGCCAGCATCAACACAGGCACACTCACACAGGAATGCACACACATTGACACACTTGGCAGGGTCAGGAGTGCAACTCATTGCTAGTGGGATTTCCACAAAGCATCAATGTGCAGGTATCACATGCACCACATGGGTCATACGGATGCCATATGAGCAAAGAGTATGAGGAGGTGTCAATCATCACACAACATGCTTCAGTATGCCCTGGGGGTTGTAGTGAGTGTGGATGTGGACATATGCACCATACAACATGCACACACAAACACACAGGGTGCCAATTCTGACATGCATGAGTGCATGTCTACACGAGTGTGTGGTGGTCTACTGTGCCAGCAGGCTGTACAAGGGTAGGCGATGGGCATACCTTGGCATCAGGCCACATGGAAATGGTCTGCATTGTGGCTCAGGCCTGTAGTAACTGCATTTGCAAACACAGGTGGGTACTGCATCCCCCATCCAGTCACCTGGGTGACTATTGTGTGTGGCCAATGCTGTACACCACATGCCATGTATGTGTTCCTTAGTCCATGACATGAATGGTGTCTGGGATGTGCACACTTCCCACATGCATGTACAGCGACATGTGGAACTGTACCTGGGGTGTCTGGCCCATGTTGTGAACACAGATTATCATCAGATGTGCCAGTCTTGCCCACCTGTGGCAAGAACTGGTAATGGGCAGAAGGTTTACCCTGCACCTACATTTATAGCATGCTAAGAGCATTCCCTGGCATCAGTGTCATCTGTCCCTACAGGGCATGTTGTCAGGCATGGTACGTCAGTTGTGAGTCACATGTGAAGGCACCACGGGTGGTGCAGGTGTCCATTGGGGAACATGGTGGAGGTGCACTGTCTGCATGTACGTGCATATTGGATGGATGGGCAGGGTGACATGCCCTCTGTAGCCCACTGCTATCACTGCATAGCTACTATCAGTGACCAATATGCAGTGTACTACCCACATATTGGCTGTTGCCTAGGCATGTGTGCATATGACACATGGGTTGAGTATGTGCACTGGGTAATACTGGGGTTGCTAACTTGGATTGACTGGCCTTGATGTCACATGTATGGTTATGGCTTTGCACCCCAGCCTCCCACCTAATGTATATCTGTTATCCCTGTATGGTTGACATTGTGATATATAGTAGGGCCACCATAAAATAAATAAGCAAAACCCTCTCCACATTGTCCACACTCCCCTCTACACAGGATACAAGTTACAAACATACATGTCATGTCTGGGAGTAGAACCCTTACCTAACTAGTTTATTACAGTACAGCATTATGCAGTTACAGCACACACCATGGACATTACTGGAGTGCTTCTTCCCCAAAGGTGTATTTCATAGTGAATGACATTAGCAGGATTACCAAAGTAGGGCATTTCAACTGTACTGTGAGTGAGTAGCCTAAAATGCATGGCTCCCTACACAGACAGTGAGACACACACAAAACATCCACAACAGACATGTGTCGGTATAGAACCCCTGGCCAAGGCCTATATCACACTATAGCATGGAACAGTTATAGGTTGCACCACAGGGATGACTAAATAACTTTCTCCCCAAAGCTGTATTTCACAATGAATGACATCAGCAGGATTGGCAAATTAGGGCATTTGAAATGTACTGCGAGTGAGTAGCCTATACTGCATTGCTCCATACACAGACATTGAAACACATACAAAACATCCAGAACTGCCATGGGTGGAGATGGAATCCTACCACTGTTCTGAATCACACTACAGCAGTATGCAGTTACAGGACATGTTACAGAGTTTACTGGGCTATGACTTTCCCAGAGGTGTATTTCGAGGTGAGTGACATCAGCAGCCTTGCCAAAGTTGAGTATATGAATTCTAAGGAGTGTGAGTAACCTAAAAAGTACTGTTCGTTTCTCACTCAGAAACACAAAGACATACAGATTCATACAAACACACAGTTGCCAAGTCTGGGGTTAGAATACCTACCTAACTACTTTATCACACTACAGCAGTACGCAGTTACAGGACACACTACAGAGATTTCTGAGCTGCTATTCTCCCAGAGTTGTATTTCTAGGTGAGTGACATCAGCAGCGTTGCCAAAGATGAGTATATGAATTGTACGGAGTGTGAGTAGCATAACAAGCATTGCTCTCTACTCAGTCAGACACACACACACACACACACAAATTCACACACACACAGTTGCCAAGTGTGAGGTTAGAACACCTACCTAACTACTTTTTCATACTGCAGCAGTACACAGTTACAGGACACGCTACATAGATTATTGGGCTATGACTTTCCCAGAGGTGTATTGCTAGGTGAGTGACATCAGCAGCCTTGCCAAAGTTGAGTATATGAATTGTACAGAGTGTGAGTAGCCTAAAAAGGCATTGCTTTTTACTCAATCAGACACACACAGATGCAAACTCTGGGGTTAAAACACCTATCTAATTACTTTATCACACTACAGTAGTACACAGTTACAGGACATGCTACAGAGATTACCAAGCTGCTACTTTTTCAGAGTTGTATTTCTAGATGAATGACATCACCAGCCTTGCCAAAGTTGAGTATATGAATTGTATGGAGTGAGAGTAGCCTAAAAAGCATTGCTGTCTACTCAGTCAGACACACAAGCACACAGATTCACATGCAAACACACAGTTACTAGGTCTGAGTTTAGAACACCTACCTAATTACTTTATCACACTACAGCAGTACGCAGTCACTGGACACGCTACGGAGATTACAGGTATATGATTTTCCCAGAGGTGTATTTCTAGGTGAGTGACATCAGCAGTGTTGCCAAAGTTGACTATATGAATTGTACGGAGTGTGAGTAGCCTAAAAAACATTTCTCTCTACACAGTCACAGACAGAGAGACACACAAACACTCACACAGTTGCCAAGTCTGGGGTTAGAACTACTACCTAACTAGTTTATCATTACAGCAGTACACAGTTATGGGATGCACCATGGGGTTTACAGAGCTACAGCTCTCCCAAAGGTGTATTTCACATTGGATGAGCTCAGCAGGCTTGTCATGATACTGCTATGGGGAGGGTGGTGTGTGCAGGAGTCGTAACCCATTCATGTAGGGGTTGACATGCCTCATGTGGGCACACACGGGGTCATATGCCACAAGTATGTGTATGCAGCTACTAGACAACTACTTCCTTGTACAGTCATGTTGCACAGCTGGCACATGCACCACATAGTCTGTCATGTTGACAGATACTGGTGGCTAGTATCTGCAGTGAGTGACACAGGCACCTCATGTGTTTGGGGCCCTTTGGCTGTATGCTGGGTGGGACAGGCCCAGATGGCTCCTTGTCACGGTCACCCTCTTCCACACATCTATGTCCATCTACCTTTGGCTTATTACAGTGTGTTGTCCTTACATATATGTCTGTATGCTTATCCACTGTGTGTGCAAGGCAGGAGTGGTGCACTAATAACTGCAACTTCCAGATATGCCTGGTCCACTGGTGTTTGCAGACATGGCCTTCATATGTTTAAGTGTGTGAGCATGCCCAGTATGGCCATCTATATTGCATGTGCGGATCAAGTCCAGGTAGTTTGTACTGTGGTGCTGACCTTTGTGTTGTACACCGTCAGGTAGCATGCTGTGTCTGCAGGGTATACATTGGTCATTTGGCATTGACTGTTGCTACATTTCTGCATTGCGAGGGGGCACCTGACTGTTTCTACATTTCTACACAGGAGTGGGGGGGCACACCTGACTGTTATTATAAGTGTACGTAGGATGGTGGGGCACACCTGACACTTTTACGCATTTGCTAGGACTGTACTGGTATGTCAGTTGCACCATTTCACTCTGTAGTCTTACCTATCGTGCTGGCTAGAGGCAGATCAGTGTACTACAGATCTTAGCTTTAACTACCTGCATATTAGTTTCTGACTTCCTAGCTTTCACAACTTACATCCAACTGCCTGGCCTGCTGTAGTCTGTCTGTGTAGGCCTGAGGGAGGGGTTACCTATAGGGCTCATTCTGAGGCCATAGTACAGCATTTGTTTGTGTTTGTCTACACCTATCCTACTGGCTGTGACTGTTGTTAGGTATGTGTCCCCCCAACTAGCATGTGTGAGTCACTTACCTTGTGGGTGTCCCAGTACTGAGGGTGGTGCTGCAGGGCTGCCTATGTTGGATGCACATAGTACACTCCTTATACATGATTGAGCACAGGTAGTGTCATGTTTGGCATCACTTTTACTGTATGTGCGAGTTGGAGAGAGGTGTCATTCCCTGGGTCCCTACTGTGTCAGTGCATGTGCTATGCATTGCCTCTTTGCCAAGGCCAGGGCATACTGGGCACACATCCTTTCACCTACTGTGGCAGGCTCAGGTTGTTTCTCCTCCAAGTCACTCTGTGCCTGTGCAGGGCTTGGCAATGGTGGGGAGCTGTGTGTCCCTGCCCCATGCTGTTTCTGCTGCAGCTGTTTCCGCAAGATCATATTGTGTAGCATGCCATATATACAAGGACAATTTGGGTACATGTAGTTCATGAGTACTGCAAGGCTCCACCAGATGTGTTCAGGCACTGGAACCATGACTTGAGCATCCCAAACACACGCTCTATTATGACTCGTGTTTGTGCGTGTGCCTCATTATGGAGTTCTTGTTCAGGTGTGTGTGCATTTCCGATGGGTGTCATCAGCCATGGCTCCAGTGCATATCCAGCATCCCCCACTAGGTGACCATGTGGGATGTCCCATTTGGCAAATGTCTGGTACAGCTGTGTCAGATGCCAGATGTGGGAATCATGGTAGCTTCCAGGGCAGCCAGCACACACATTCATTATTATGCCCTGGGCATCGCACGCGACCTGGCAGTTGATGGAGGGGAAGCCCTTGCAGTTGATGTAAACCCTACCGTGCTCACCTGGTGGTGCTTTAATGTGTATGTGCATGCAGTCTATTGCACCCACTACCTCAGGGTATTTTGCTATTTGGAGGAAGAGATGCATATTGCTGGTCAACGCCTCACAGGTGATGGGGAAATATACATGCTCACCGACATGTGCTGACATGGCATCTAGGAACTGGTGGAGTACCCTGGCTGCTGATGCCTTGGTATCCACTGGGATGGGTTCCCCTCTGTTAGTTCTGTGTGTGAGGTGTGGCTGGCACAGCTCAACAATTTGTTGTTGGAGGTCCCTGTCCACCCTATAGCGCTCCACTATCTCCAGCTCATGTAGCCTTTGGTAGGTTACCCTGGGTCTGTACACTCTTCTCCGTCTCCTCACTGTGGGTTGCTCAGCAGCATTCACATCCTCACCACCCTCAGCCTCTTGCACATGTTGGTTTATGATATCAAAAGCAGCCCCTAACTTTTTTCTCTTACTTTCGTTTTGTAAAATTTCCCCGTCTGTATATACCGGTGGTGCAGAGGTTTTGGGAAAAACAAGGGGGAAAGGTGTTTGCATAGTTTATAGTGGTATGCTGGGCTGCTGCCTGTGTAATTGGCTGTTTCTGATACATTTCACCTGTCAGCTAAGCTAGTTCTCCTTGATTACCTTCCTACTGCTGTTTTCCCTTCCCATTGCCTCACCTCGCTGTTTAAGCCTGTGTGTGCGCTGCACAAAAAAGTGTTCAAATGTGCACAGAGCTGCTATTTCCTGGTTTAACTTCCTTTTTCTTTCATGTAAAACCCAGTAAGTGGCATGCATAACCGCTTACACTTTGTAAAGAGTGCTAGACAGTTTGGACACACCTCTAGCTTAGCTGTGCTAAGCAAGGAGCAGTCCCGAGCCACGGGGCTCCAATCCACTTACAGTATGCCTGACACCCCCCCATGATGTCACCTATATCCTAGTCTTGCTCCCAGCTATTTATACTCTTACACTCTTGGGACCTGCCTCACACCCTGGGGAAATCTGGGATTCACTATCCTTCCCCTCATTTGCATAGTATTGCCTGTTAATGAAGAAAAAATGTTCAGACCCACCACGGACAGAATACCGATTCCACAGTGCTGAATGATGCAAAACAGTGCATTCAAGGTAAAAAAACACAATTTTATTCCACCAAAAAACACGAAAAAAGTAGGCCAACCTGCCATATTGCCGAAAATAGCTCTTAGACTAATACTGCATGCTGTAAAGGGCTTCATATATCTGGGGGTAAATGTACAATTTTCTGAGTGAACAGACAACACAAGCATAACTCACACCTTCTTCCTCCTAATTTTAGTTTTCCTACTGATTTGCTTGCAGCTTTAAATACTGAGAGGGATTCATAAAGGTTACCAGAAAGTGCAGACTACATGTGCACTCAGTATATTTTTTCTGAGTGACTAGAAAGCACAAAAAATGTGGTAGGGATGTTCTTGAATATAAATCATGTTTACTTAGTGTAGGTGTTTATTGAATCTTCCCCATAATTTATAACTGGCAGTCATTTTCTAGTATGAAATATAACTTCTGAGTTATTATATATCTTAGGTACTATAATTTAACAGCTTTTGATATGCCCAATAACAAAATAACTGAATTCAGTGGATTGCTTATATTGTATATATTCTAAGCATCCCTTCTTACCTTAATTTATATAGAAATATTTGTATTTTTAAAATTATTCTAATTAAAAAAATAAAGTTAAAATAAGGTCACATAAGTATATTCTCTAATGTACAACAAAGATAACGTTTTAATGAAAGATAACTGAATTAGAAGAAATTAGAGATCAGTGGAATCAAGCAGTAAATATGAGAGTGGTGTAAGGAAAGTCCTGATACATCAAAACAGATACAGCTGGCTGCAGATTATTGATACGGTTCTTTCTTCTTTTCTCTTTCTATATATTTTCACTGTAATGTAATGTAGTGGTGTTTCTAATTTTCTTTTGTAGTAGGTCTGGAGTATAGATAATAAACCTTTTACTTCTATAAGTAGTTTATTAAGACAATTGTTCCTGTCTTATTTTAGAATCATTTGATTACATGGTAGGATTAGCTATTGTTTCAGTTTGTTTAAAATTTCAAAGGTTTCTCATTGTAATGCTACTGCATGTTTGCAAATTGTTGGACAGTTATAGTTTAGAAATAGTTATTTTTTCTTTTAATTTCTGGACTCTAGGTTCTAATATGTTTATTTTTCCTACAGTCTACCTGAACAAAATGCATGGACATTTTTTCTGTTATGTTTTAATGTCATTATAAATTATTTCTTTTAAAGTGAATAGATTAAATAATCACCAAAAAGAAACATACTTTTCAGTAATATTACAGTAATATACCTAATACTGTCGTACTTAAATAAACAGTCATCTACATGCATACAGATGATTATGCATTAATATTTTCTTTGCCATTTTAAAAGAGGAAAGGTCCTGCAAGAGCAGGGTAGAACAGCGCTCTTATACTATTAATAATCTACTTTTACTGATACAGTAGGAATGTTTTAGTGATAACAACATTAAAAACAACACACACACATTAGCTAATACTTATTAAATTAGTGGTTTATTGGGTTGAAGAATTGCAATAATATTAAATGTATTAGATCGTTGAAAAGGTAAGTATTATTATAATTTAATTTCTAGAATTCCTACAACTGTTACTTTATTAAAAATGTGAAACATAACATTAATCTGAGGGATACAAATGAATGTAATGTAAATGACTTACATTTTATATATACAAAAAGTAGAGGAAAAGTATTTAAATTTCTAAGAGTTTAATTTCTAAAACTGAATCTTATAAAGTATTGACATATATCTCATCAGATTGTAATGCTTTATTACTAACAATTAAATAACAAAAAATCAGGTGTACATGTTTAAATAACTACTAGGGTTCATGTGGGCAATAACTACAAAGAATTATAATGAACATATATAGGTAGGGTGTCCTTTACAAGTTTATTTTTACCTTTGTCAAAGTGCTTACATTTTTATGAAAAGTTCTTTCATGGCAAACTAAAATCAAATGCACAATTGCAAAAAAAAAAAAAAAAAAAATTGAAAATGCCATTAAACTATGAGATGATGTTCTTAGACTTACTGTGTTTGCCCATTACCTTAAACAATGTGTTTGATAGTGTAAAATTTAAAAGGGAAGTACCCAGAAACAAGTATATACAACTTTAAAAAAGATCAATGTATATTCAAAGAGAAATGGACTACCTGAACACTTGTATGTATACCAATATGCCAACAGATGAACAATGTGATACATAAAAAAGGCTGAAAATGGCAGACAATAGTCTCCAAGCCAGAGATATCATTGTTGGATGAATTCAGGTACCTAACTCGCTCTTTAGGAGGGCTATGACCAATAATATTCTACAGAGTTTCAGGTCTCCAATAGGAAGAATTACTGAAATTACTGGTCACGCAGGATGAAGTAAAAACTCATTCATAGCTAAGGATTTGCAAGTAATGATCCATTAATATTTGTATTTAATTGAAAATTGGTCCCTTCTTTCCAAATCTCTCACTTGCCGCTGAGGCTGACTAAGCTACAGACTCCAAATGTTATGATAATAATTGGCTCTGGGTCAGAAATTAAAACTCTTCAAGAATTTTAATTAATTCACCAATGAAAGATACATGTTCATTCAGTCTGCTTCTTCCAGATGTTCTAGAAATAAACTCTTCATTCTTAGTTTGTTTTTGTCTTTCATTCCTACCACTATGTATTCTTTCAGCAGTCAGAAAGTACCTCGCTGATATGCACAAAGGATGCCAATGATAAAGAACTCACAGTTTGCAAACCACTCATTACTCATCACACCAGGTCACCTACATTGTATTGGAAATCGGTGGTCTGTAGCAGTGTTTTGCATACTTTATTCAATAATCAAGTATCACAAGCCAAGACACTGAATTCTCTTCAGTCTTTTGCAGGTTTTGCAATATTTTCTTGCAGATGCAATTGGCCAAGCAATATGGATTCCATTTTTTTTGCAACGTTTGGTTGAACCCTTATTTATTTAGTATCCCAGTTTTTTTTTTTTTTTTTTAATCTGGATACTTTTAAAAGAACACAGAACCATTAAACAGCATAAGTACTATTTGTCACAAAACTACTACTTCTCTGGTAATTGAAAAAATATCCTGGCTTGCTGGTGGTTATAGGAATTTGAAGGGGAAATTGGTCCAGAATGGCAATATCTTCATTCCCCTCTACTGCTTTGCTCCATCAGCCCAAAGGCAGCATAGGTCTCTCTTTGGAACATATTGCCTTGATGAAAGTCATGATTAGAACCTGGGAACATTCACACAACTGGAAGCTAAGAATGATTTTCTACCAATAGTCAGGTGACACATATTTTTAACCTGATTATTTTTTTCCCTTATGTCTACCATCAGATTTATTTTCACCTTATCTTTATATAGTTAGAATTCCCCACCTACCTAGAAAGGGTCTATATCAGAACAATGAAAATCCAAAATAGTGAACAACCTAAAGGTCGAAAATGCAGGACTTCGAACTCTCTATTGTGGGGGGCTGCACCCCCCCCCACTAAATATACATACAAACTCCAAGATCGCACTACAGTGAGGAAAGAGAAAATATTCCAATCTTCACTGTACCGTGATCTCACAAAAAGCAGATTGAGGTACCGCATTTCTGATCTTTAGGTTGTTTGCTATTTGAGTTTTCAGTGTTCTAATAGGAACCCCCTAGAGATAGTTAATATGTGTACCAGGCTTTACCTCACTGGAGTGGATGTTCACCGTAACCAAGTGGCTAATAGTTTTAGTATGCCAGTGAATATTCACTGATATTTTACAGCTATCACCAGCTTGAATGGCCCCATTTTTCTCCACCTGCTGAATACTTACTAATATGATCACTATGTCATGTGGATGACTGTTGCAGATTGATTTGAATAACATGAGTATTTTGCTCATAGTATTCTTTCTGTATAGGATCAAAGTCCTTTAATACTGGTGAAAACCCCCATTTGGTCAGTTAGGCAGGAAACAAAGGAAAAATCATAGAAAATGAGAAGGATGAGTTCAATCCTGGAAGAATGAGAAAAAGGGGACTGACTGAATATTTAATGACTTTCACCTAATGATGCAATTAAAGTCAACAAAGAGTGTCAATGTTTATCTTTTAACCCATCATAGCCAAAACCGTGATATCATCTCTAAGGTTTAGACAACCTCAAAAGCAAGTAAAAGCTGGGAAGAGAAAAAAAAAAACGTTTCCAGTAATAAAACACAGAATGTTAGCTTTTCATTATAGATGAGTTTTTCTTTATGGTAGGGTAGTTTGTTCAACCTCTGAGTGGCCGGTAATACAGGCTATTCTAAATATTAAAAAATTAAAGTAAACAGTATATCACTGGCAATGGGCCCTTTTCAGCTGATTTGGCAGCTGGTTTCCACCAACACTCTCAACTCTGGCCTAGAAGCTGATCTCCAGCCATCCTAGTTGTTTCATTATTCAGTCTGACCTTTCTTACTGCTGCCACAACTTTAAAAGTTTTAATAAACTATTTTTTACTGGGATCATACAACAATCTTATTTTTTTTTTCAATAATCATTTTTATTGTTTTGCCAAACCATTATACATTTCACACACTATTTACATTATGTACAATATTGTTTAGTTCCATTTTGAATTTCCCTATAATACATTAAGAATAAATATCATTTTAACCAAGTACAGGAAATTAAAATCACAAAAAATTAAACATAAAAGCATCTACAATAGACAATTATAAACCAACTCAAGCCAATAATTTGTATTATTTCTACATTTTCTATCTACTCCAAGAATGTGTTGGTACACATACAGAATGTAAGTGGATAGAAAATAATATTAAAGATTTGTTCCCAAATTTTTAACAACAATCTTATTTAAAGTTTTTTATAATCATTTAATGTAATTTATGTTTTAAATTTTAAATAAGCAATCAAATTTTTAAAAATTAATGGATGAAGCATGACCAGTCTGGGCTCACGGCCACTTTGAAACAGTGTTTTGAAACAAGTGTGCTTACTGGCTGTGCATTTCTTTAGTTTTAACACAAATCTGACGAGATCCACATTTTTATGGATAAAAATGCTTATCCTGAAATGTGTATGTACGTTGGCAAAGGTGTGAATAAACTTGGAAGAAACCATCTTGCCTCTATGTTTTTGTTTGTTTGGTTGTCTGTTTAAGAATTAAAATATGCAATGGGAAACTGGCTCTTACTTTATGCACTCAAGTGTCTTTGAATAAAATTAACTGTTTTAATGACTGGCTGTTGAGGCTGATTTATTTTATTTCTACAATAAAATGGTTATTGTAATTGCACTGTTTGATGAAATTATTTGAAGTGTTAACCACATGAAAGTATTTTGCATGTTGCAGGCAAAAATTAAATCTTGAGGAAAAATAGTTATTATTCAAGAATAAAAAAAATCTTGCTTATCATGAAATGTAAGAAGGAGAAAAGTTATTTAATTGAATGATTAATTCTTCAAAAATTATAACAGGGAATCCTAGAGCATAGAATGGATGTTGTGACGCAAAAAAGCCAATTCAAGGCTATACAGCAACTATTCAAGGTGTGCACAGGTTTACTTGAAGAAGTAAAATTAAAGTTAAATAAAGATACATACTGATATTATAAACAAGAAACAGGTATTAACAAGATATTAATTTTTAACCACATTGTTAATACTTATAACATTAACTGTAATGATCCAATTACTTAACATATTCTTTATTTTTACAAAAAATTGATAAACAACATAAAGAAGATATCAGTATGTGATTTACTAAAACTAAAATTTTAAATAAAATCAGTGGTTCATTGGAGGAACTAAAATATCACAATGCAATAGGTACCGGAGGCCAAATACCAGAATTAAATATTATATTTATTTAGGGAAGATGATGAATTATTACTGCTGGTGTTTAATAATATTTAAAAAGGAGATTCTTAGTTCTTGGAAATATTTAGTTACTAGCTCAGTAGTAAAACAGAAGATATATCCTCTATGTCTTTTTTTAGTTCAATAGCTCTCTTAAATGTATATGGTACGTTATATATTAAGTTAATTAACTAACAGACTCAAATGTATTTCTATTTTAATACTTTATAATCAGATGGGTTTCATTATTAGGAGACAGACAAAGGGTTTGATTATTAGGACAGAAACTCAAGATCAACAAGTGAAATGCCCACAGAAATATCTTAGTGAAAG